>NW_008703942.1:2998550-3005097 GCF_000326865.2 Helobdella robusta
AGCTTTTCCCGCCCTGTTTTTAGTAATTAATTTTAATGTACTTCAAGTAAATTGGATTCTTTCGAGAAAAAAAACCTCTAATGAATTATCATCATCCGATTGACAATGCTTGGTTAAAACGCACAAGAGTTTTTGATTCAATATTCTAGAATGCAACACATTTTATGATGAAAAATTTGAAGTTTAGGGAAAAAATAAACGGTTTATACCATTGTCTTTCCACAAAGTGTCTGAGGAGAGACGATTCTTCTGCAGAAAAATCTAATACGAATGAATAAAATAAAGATTTTCTTTTTATTTTCTGTTGTGTCAGCATCAGCATCAGCAACATCATCGTCGTCTATGTAATCATCATCCTCCATACTAAGATCTGCCCCTTTGTTAACAAAAGCGGCCATTTTTTCGGATGTGGTCATCCTTCTTTGATCATTCATGGATGGCGATTTTTTTTCTTTCTTCTTTAAACTAACTTTTTTCACCATTTTGTAAAAGAATCTAAGTGTCAAAATAATAAAGAGTCCACTGAAGAATATGACCACGCATGGTATGATGGCATAGGGCCAGGTCAGGGGTTCATTGCAAGCTGCGTCTGCCGATTCACCGGATGTGCTCAGTTCCGAACTCCATGTCGTGTGAAGGTCTGTTTCTATCGTTGTGTCATACTGCACGCTACTAAAACCATCCGCCGCTGGATTAGTCAGGTTCATTTTAAAGTGATTGTGTGAGATGAAATGTTTTCAATCTGCCTTAGATCTAGCTTACAAGTTTCTAGCTTTCATTTAACAATCGGCTTCAACAAGGAATGTCGTCGTTGAAATCAAGTTTGTTCTGACTTAAAATAAGACAAATGCGATCGTAGTAGTAGTAAGCTTTAATTGGTATAAAATGAAATTCACTGATGATAACTTATTAAAGTTAAGATGTTCTTTCTTTGATGTGATACTCTGTACGAATAACAGCCTGTATTTATAATGTTATCATTGAAACGTTATTATCATAGGTTAGAAATTTTAAAACTTATTTAAAAACTTTAACCATTTTAAAAATTAATTTAACTAATACTTATAAAACCTTCGCGTTGAGTTCGCATGTAACGATAAACGTTCGGCACGAAGAACGATCGACACAAGTCAAATATTTTCTCTTTTACTGAGAGGTATTTAGTTTGAATTGATACAACACCATTGTTTGACTTCAATAATAGAAGAATAAATAAAAATAAATTTCTTCAAACAGAAAGTGGAGAGCTGAAGAAAGAGAGAGAGAGAAAGGAGGGAGAAAGAGAGAGAGGAGAGAGAAGAGAGAGAGAGGAGGGAGAAAGAGAGAATGAGTAAATGAATAAATAAAATACATTTTGAGACTTATTATGTAAATTAGACGGTTAAGAAATATTTAATTCACATAAATTTGAAAACGTCAAATATTTTGATAAATTAATTGCCTACTCAAAATTTTAACTTTAACAACTTTGTTTGCAATTCATTAATGCTATACTCTCTATAAATAATCTCTTCAATTTGATAACTTTTTGAATACAAAAATTTTATTTCCATTAAATTAATAGCCGATCATCTTAATTTTAGATGATAAAAACCAAGCAATCACATGTAGAAATTTTCAAAATAATTTTATTTTTAAAACGATTGTAGAGCTGCATGACGAACTCGATGAAGATAAACGCGGACTGCATTATTTAGACGCGCATTTTTAACATTAAATCTATTTCGGTTAAAATACTCAGACAATTGGATATAATTTTGTGTATTAATTAACCCCATAAAACAATTAATTATTATATTATTATTCAATTAATTAACTAACTGATTAACCTAATTAATTAATTAATTTACAATTACTTCAAAGATTTTCATTATATTCTCGTCATTAAGTCATTTTTCGACTTTTCGGATCAACTAACAAATGTAAATTTTTTAATTTAATTACATTGCTTACATTGGAGTTCTTTGATTTTCGTTACATTTTGCTTTTTAATATATATTTACTTTGTTTTATTCTCAATACGCTAACAAGCTTTATTGCAGGAAATTAATTTTATTTAAAAACCAGAAAAAATAATCTTCATCCACGAACAATCAAGGGCAAATTAAATAACGTTTTGTCATCGAAAATGATGAAAAATATAAATGGAATGTATGTATCGTATAAGGCATTAGTAAAAAATAAATGCAGAAATATATTAGAACAGCGTCATTTGTTAGAATTATGCATAGAAAGTCATAAATTAATAAAATTAAAATGTTATGTTGAGCATTTTGGCAAATTGTAGCATGTATACTCTGTCATCATGTCTCGTTGTATGAGCGCATGTGGGCACAGACAGTAAACCTTTCAAATTAATATGCGTGTATGAAATTTTAGTGCATTCAATATGTCTACAGTTGTTGTCACATTTTAACTAACGCTAACACTAATCTAGACTAAAAATCTTTTGAAATTTGGTTTTAATCTTATCACTGGATCATACAACGGATTGTTTCTGTTTACCTTACATTGTTGCATAAACTAATAGAAGCAGACTGGCTAACAACACAGCGTGCATGTGGGAATGTGGAAGTACATTTTTAATAATCACTAACAAAATTTCTGAAAAACAAAAAAAAGGCACATAAATTAGAGGAAATATATACAATAAACTATGTACGTACGTATGAACTTCAGAATGTTAACCTTATCACTATCCAGTAAGATCATATCTGGAGGTGGGCGAGTGATGACGAATCGGTTGTTTGCGTCGATATTCGCGGCCGGACACAACAAGCGGTACAAACCGATACACAGGATACCGTTTTTGGACAGAACATTTGTAAACATCTTTTCAAAGACATCTTTCTGTTTCAAAGACATTCAAAAAAATCATGACATGATGATGACAGTAACACCAACAATTGTGATGTTTACATGAGATGCGTATATATCCAAATGCTGAAATTTCATTTTAAAATTTGGTTCTTTTGAAAATTGGTTTGATTTTACGTTTATTATTGTTAAAAACTTTAAAACATATTTCCCGATGAAAAAAAAACAAAGAGTATATCAGCTAAATAAGTGAGTGTTTGAAATGAAACCGACAGCATATGGGCTGAGAATTCCCTGGTTGAGAGGAAGCAGAGTGACAGTGCACCTGCTTCTGATAGCAAGCAACTCCTCTTCACGCATCTGACAACTCTGCTCTGTGAGTCCTTCCGCCAGCAGTAAATCATGATCGTCAGTATCCGACCCTGTGACCAGAAGGCGAATCAGGTTGTACGTCTCGGGATTGAAAATTATCTGCGGGCAATCAATTCATCAAATGAGCTTTTGTTCTCTTTTGATGTTTGATACTTCAAAAGATCTTGTTGAATTTTAACCTACAAATTTATTTGAAATGTGTCTAAAAAAATGGGATGTATTAGCAATAAATTTAAACTGATAGAAATCGAAAATTTTTTTAATTTTATCACGAAAAATTTTGAACGAAATGCAAACTCAAGTGCGAGAGACCAAAATAGCTTTAATGATAAAATTAGAAACGTAGTAGCAAGCAATTTTATAAAGCATTCATCGGTGATGTTATTTGGAAGGCTTTGATGTTGTTGTTTTCATTTGTTTTCATTCGTGCAATAAAAAAAGAAGGAACAACATATCCTAACAAATTTGCTCAACGATCCTAATGACAAGCACTGAACAATCGTCAATCAACCAACAAATGAAATATGGGTCAATTCATAATTACAGTGGTTGACAAGGCATTCAAAACCCTGGAAGCAAAAGCTCTGCCACAAGCAAATGGTTGAGTGAGTTGGAATGGAGCATCGACGTCGTCGTCATCGTCCTGGTCTATGAACTGCACGTTCTCGTCGTTCACTTCAAAATTGAACATTTAACACATACTTTATTTATTATCATTCTTTTCTAACAATTTTACGAAAAAGTTTTAAAAAAACTCTTCCAAAAATGTTCAATAAAATTGAAGTACTCAGTTCCGTCAACAGTGGTATGGAGTCGCACAGTCGAATCTTTGACTCCTTGTTTATTGACTTATCTAAATTTATTGGCATTATGTGTGGTTTGAAATTTATTTAAAATAGTTACAAAAAATTGCAAAATATCATCGAATAGGACTTTAAAAGCAATATTGTTTTCATTTTATTTAAAAACTTTTAATTATTGAGTAAAAAGGTTTTAATTACACGCTAATGAAAATAAATAGCGATTTGTTTTAATGATAATAAGTGAGAGGCGCTTACTAGAGGATAAGTAGTCATTGAACAAGAAGAACTGTCGGTGCAACAAGTTGAATGCAGTGCCTTTGTGCTTCTTCATCATGTTCTTTAGTGTCATGTTCTTTATGTTCAATGTGATCAACAGAGCCTTGCTATCTTCTTGCACGGATTCAAAATCTGGATCGCTACTGTCGTCGCTCCTGCAGTCACTTGGTGAGGCGCCGGTCTGCGCTGCATGCACGACACACATGCGACATTTCTCAATGCTGATGCTTCTCAACACGCCTCGGTTGAATGGAGAGGCCTTGCGTTTAAATTTTGAGACTAGTCTTCGCAAATTATTTAAATTATAATGAAAACTAAATCCAAGGCCTTTAATAATAGCCAATAAAATTTAAATAATTATATTATTCCGTCCAATAAAAAATTAACACAACGAATCATTTAACCAATCAGAGAACGCACAATTTTGATGAATATTTTAGGAAAGTTTTGAATCCCATTCCATTCCTTCTCGACACCCAGTTTATTCTCCGTCACGATGACAATGGTGTGCAACTGTGCCGGCGTCAGTGAACTCGATCGCAAGGGCAATATGAAACTACGCAGAGATCCCTGAATGTTAAAATTTGACAGATTCTTCAAGCCAATCATATTTCATTTCATTCATTTTGTTGGTAGTTGAGTTGTGGGGATGTAAGAACGAACGAACCATTGATTGCTGAGACAGGCAGAGTATGATGTGGTCCTTCAACTTCTTCAACCTCTGCTCGCTTCTATCATCTCCCTTTGTTTTGAAACATACTCATCAAGTTTTAGGTTTTTATGATCTGGATTTATATGCATTCGGTTAATAGAACAAGGTTTGTGTTAAAAGAAACTCGGCTGCATAAGGTGTTACACAATAAATTCACGCACAATCAAAGTCCTAACAATTACCATAGAATTACAAAATCAAATTTTAAATGACGCAAAATTAATGAGGATGTATAGAATTTCGCCAACCCACCAGCAAGCACTGGTCAAGATTTCTGGCTGGTGTCCAATAAAAATATCCGGTTGCATCAAATTCTTCCACGAGTTCATCTTCCAATTGTTCATAGGATGCAGAAGGTGGTGGTGGTGGTGATGATGGTTTTACAGGTTGTTGTGCTGATGATGATCTCTCGTTAGGATGATTTTTTTGTTCCTCAAGGTTTGAATGGAGTAGTGGCAGACGTACTGACTCCATATCAATTGAAGTTTCACGCACAAAGTTCAGTGCTTCGTTGTTGTTGATGTCTGATGGGCTAGTCGGCGCGTCTTCGTCCTCGTAAAGAGTTTTATCAACGGAGGTTATCCTTCAAAAAGTTGGCTCAGGTAGAAAAACTTTGAATCGACGGCAAAAATTTTAAATTAATTTGTAACTCGAAACAGTTTGAAGAACAGGTGGCTGAAATTTTGATATGATTTTTTATAGAAAATAATGAAACGAGAGCAATCTCATGTTTCAGTTCAGAGTTATGAACTTATAAAAATGATCTCACCTTCCCTTGTGGTGTTTCCTTGCCCTGGCCAGCAACTTATCTTTAAAATCAGTTACATCGTATCATTGCATGTATAAAAAGTTACAACACACATTAAGTAAAAATCTTAAATTTTTATTATTTTACAAACCTCTCCTATGTTTCGAATAATGATCACTTCTAAATATAAAGAAAAATATATCAGAGAGTGTATTTAGAGGGAGAAATGCTAACAAGAGACGGTTGGTGTGTAGCAGGAACAGGGTTTGATGTTTTCTGCTGGTGTACTGAGATGACACCTCGTGCAAAAGTGAAGGACTAACTGTGCCTGGGTCTCGTTAGCACATATGAAGAAACCGATACTTTTGCTGCTGATCAACTTGTCGGGTCCAGGATTCAAAATTATGCTGGTTAAGGGATTGGTTGGTAGATTGTTTGGTCGGTTGGTTGGTTGATTGATCGGTCGGTCGGTCGGTCGGTCGGTCGGTCGGTCGGTCGGTCGGTCGGTCGGTCGGTCGGTTGGTTGGTTGGTTGGTTGGTTGGTTGGTTGGTTGGTTGGTTGGTTGGTTGGTTGGTTGGTTGATCAAATAGGAGATTGCATTGCGGAATGATTTGAACACGTAAATGACTGAATAATAAATTTTCAATGTTTCGAAAATTTAAAATACCTCAATTCAGTCAATCATTTTTATCTAAATTAATAAAAATATTAGTATGGACAAAAGAGAACGACATTTCGAGTAAAAATAATTTCAAAACGTTGAAAAAACAAATTGATATCTAGATAAAAATGATGCCAACTTGGTGGCCACATTGTTC
>NW_008703942.1:3005147-3008689 GCF_000326865.2 Helobdella robusta
TTGATGTATGGATGGATGGATGGATGGATGGATGGATGGATGGATGGATGGATGGATGGATGGATGGATGGATGGATGGATGGATGGATGGATGGATGGATGGATGGATGGATGGATGGATGGATGGATGGATGGATGGATGGATGGATGGATGGATGGATGGATGGATGGATGGATGGATGGATGGATGGATGGATGGATGGATGGATGGATGGATGGATGGATGGATGGATGGATGGATGGATGGATGGATGGATGGATGGATGGATGGATGGATGGATGGATGGATGGATGGATGGATGGATGGATGGATGGATGGATGGATGGATGGATGGATGGATAGATTGATAATGAATGAAGGAATAGTTGGATAGACGGATGGGAGTAAGGATAGATGGCTGAATTGAATGAAAATAATGCATTTTGTAGAGTTGAAAAAAGCGCACACAAGAAGATGTTTTCAGCCATTTGCTCTCTTTTAACTCATTGCGCATCATAATGTCAACCGTTTAATTAACGCAATAGTCGTGTAGTTCAAAATAAAAATTGATTACAAATAACATCAAAGGTACTCGATTTTTATTTTTGTAGGAGTACATGAGGAGAAGGTTGGATAGAAAGGTGGAGAAGCCAGGAGCGAGGCATCCAGCTGCCATGAAGGCCATCTTCATCTCAGTGAAGCAGATTATGTGGTCTCTACTCGTCCAAAATGGCAGGTTCTTGCATATCGTCTGGTCAAAATGAAAATTTTTGAAAAAATTACTAAAAAAATGTCAATTTACAGTTCCATTTATTAGAGTATTTAAAAATTTAGTTGCCGCGACGAATGCAGACCTACCTTACTTTCAATTTTCAACAACTGCAGGATAACTTTTGCGTCCGGGCAGTAATTCTTCACGGCTATGGCTCTCATAATGTTGTCTGTTTAATGTAATTGTTTCAACTAATCTTTTAATATACATTTATTTGGCTCTAGCAATGGTGAAAATATTTTTATAACAGCAAACAAAACACATTTCTGCCAATAATTAACAAATGAAAATCACATAATTTTGAAATTTATTAAAATGACTGAGCGAAGCAAGCCAACTTGTATCTTCATCATCAGCTGATTTGGTGGACTGGTTGGTTAGTATGAGAACCATCTCAGCGTTTAAGAGCTGAATAGTTAAATATTTAACTTTTGACTAATATTGAATAAATTTTCTTTACTTCAAATGGTTGATATTTTGCAGAAAACTAAATTTTCTGGAAAAGTAGCTAATGATAATTATCAAGATGAAAAAATTGTTGTTTTATTTAATATAATCCATAAAAATAATTAAAGTACGAAGATTTGCTGCAAGTGTGGTTGTAAAATTGAAAAAAAATTCTTCGGATACCTTGACACGTTTAAGATCTTTGATAATCATCATTGACCCCTTTACAAAAGCCATCCTGTTGTAATACCTTTTGAATAAGGATTCCAGCTCCAACGATGGTTCCCTCCTAATGGAAAAGAACGCAGTTGTTATTTGAACGTTAAAGTTTAAAAGAACATTATTGAATCATTGCTAGTTGTGTAGTTAGATAACAAAAACAAAAACGACGACGAAAATGTTGAAGATAACGTAATGCGAATTTTTTTTTATTCAAATAATTATTGTTACAATTAAAGTATGAGTTTGCAAATCAGTTAAATTTGAAGCATTTCCAGTCAGCAAACGACCATCAGAACATCAGCAACCAACTCATCGAGTACGATACTCTTCAACGAAACATTCAAGCGGTCATCGTGTATGAAGTCTCTCACGAAGTTCTTCATCGTTGCGTGGGAGATGTGACCGCCAACTATCAGATGTCTACGAGTGTGTGCGTGCGTGTGTGTGCGTGTAGTTTTGTGTTATTTTACATGAGTTTCTTTGTCCATTTCCTTTTAAATGTTGTGAGCGTGTTTGCATTTATTAACATAAAAAATAACAAATCCGATAAACCTTATTCCTTGTTCTCTAGTGTACTCAACTAAATGTTTCTGTCTTGTACTATTCATTATTTCAATTATTTCTGGCACTGAGGTGGCAAACAGGGCCTTTCAAATTTTTATGTAGTGTATGTGTGTGTGTGTGAAATGTGTATAAATGTTTCATTGTATGCTTGTGTGACGCGTGTGTTTGTCTTGTTGTATCACCAACAATCATCTTCATCGCCATCATCATCGCAATCATCGTCAATCCTCACTAACAATGGCTCCAAACAAGAAGACCAAGATAAATATTTTGCCGAGGACAGTTTGACAGGTGATGTCTCCGTAGCCCACAGTGGACATGGTGATTACGAGCAGATACAGGCTATTCCAGATAGATAGTTGTTTGGCGTTCTCGTAACAGAAGAATGGATCGCCTGAGTTCTCGACCTTTAAACAGTTTCATTCGTGGAAATATAAAGCAGGGAAAGTTTACAAAAAGGCTTGATATTCTAATTTAATTTTTTTTTTGATAAATAAATTAATTTTTTTGAAGGTATTCATCTAGATGAAGCAAACAACTTACTAGATGGACAAACCCTGAGGAACCGACCCAAACGCAGAGGAAGAGGCCAAACAAATCCACCAATCGGATCTGGTTAGATGTCCTCAAGATGTTCAGAGTCTGCAGCATGTCACTGAAATTCATCAGCCTGAACACACATACGAACCTCAAACCTTTGGTGAGTTGTTGGTTGGTTGATCAGTTGGTCGGTCGGCCGGTTCAGTCGGTCAATGTTGGTTGATCGGTCGATCGGTCGGTTGGTCAGCCAGTTTACAATTTAATTAGGTTATTTCAAGGTGGTAGTTAACTTTCTGATTTGAATGATGATTATGAATGTGATTGAAATTTAAAGTCAGTTGAGATTCGAACTCTGGAAAGTTGTTAAAAATTAAACTAGAAAATACGGTCTTGCAGTGTCCGGGTTTGAATGCACTAAGATCCTGAATCTATCGTTTCCAACAGGTGTATTGTTGTATGTTTCATGTATGTGTCTCCTGTTGTCTGTGTTTCCTCTATGTAACGCATGAATAAGGTGACAAAACATTACAATGGCAGACTGGCTCTTGAAATAACGACGTTGATGAATGAGAAGACATAGAAAAATATGATATTAATTTTAATACATTGTGTCGACGATCATAACACAAAGAGTCTTTGTGAAACATTTTTACGCACACACACATGTATGTATGTATGTGTGTGTGTGTGTGTATGTGTGTGTGTGTATGTATGTATGTATGTATGTATGTATGTATGTATGTATGTATGTATGTATGTATGTATGTATGTATGTATGTATGTATGTATGTATGTATGTATGTATGTATGTATGTATGTATGTATGTATGTATGTATGTATGTATGTATGTATGTATGTATGTATGTATGTATGTATGTATGTATGTATGTATGTATGTATGTATGTATGTATGTATGTATGTATGTATGTATGTATGTATGTATGTATGTATGTATGTATGTATGTATGTATGTATGTATGTATGTATGTATGTATGTATGTATGTATGTATGTTA
>NW_008703942.1:3011259-3017139 GCF_000326865.2 Helobdella robusta
CTTTGTATTTTATCGTATTTTTTTCACTCTATCTTTTTGTCATTTTCAAACTTCTTCTTTCTTCTGCAAGGTTCCATGTTTCATCGCTTATCGACGGTTTTATTTTGTTCGTTTTAATTTTACAATTTTCACCTGCTGCTTTGAGAATTTTTTCTAGACTGCTAACTCTTGTTTTCATATTGTAATTGGATGCTGAGTCCAATTCATGTTCGATTTTATTTTTTATATCCTCCATCTTCTGCTTTATCATTTCTGTGTTGTATCTCACTTTCCTAACGCTTTCTCCGATTTTAAGCTTTTGTTTAATCTTCATGATAACGTTGCATAAGACAATAAAATAATCTGATCCAATTTCTGCACTTGGGAAAGCTCTATATTGGTTGACAGATTTTATTCATTTCTGTTCTATTAGTATTAAATCTATCATGTTTATCATGTTCATTGTTTTTCCGCCTGGTGACTCCCATGTACATTTGTTGTTGTTTTGCCTCTTTGTGTTTGTGACATACAATTGTTGTTCCTTCAAAACTCTAGTAAACTTTCCCCTCTATCTCCTACACCGTATTTTCCCATAACTTCTTCAAAACCAATGTTGTTACTTCCAATTTTAGCATTCCACTCCCCAACAATTATCTTAACATCTTTCTTTGGTAATGCTTTCAATGTTTGTTCCAGTTGTTCGTAGAACGTTACAACTTCATAATCCGAATGATTTAGTGTTGGAGCATAAGCAACTATCACAATAATATCTCTTGGATATCCTTTGAATCTGGAAAACATCAACCTGTCATTTACCGGATTGTATTCAATTAATGTTTTTTTTGCTTTCTCTCCAAGAATCATTCCTATTCTATGAATATGTTCGATTTCTGTGCCTGACCATAACAGTAGCTCCTAGTCCCCAAAGCTGCAATGCGGTCCTTGTTGTCCCGGGCGGACGATCGAGTCGCTATGATTATTTGCTGTTGTGTTTACCATCGTGTTTGCAGCGTTTTTTTAAAACAGTGTAGCAAGCTCCTGTCAACTCTCCTCCTTTACCCGAACTTGGGACCGGCACCAAACTCTGCTGGATTGCAGCCCCAGTGGTGGAGTTAATTGGAGTTAATATATTAAAAACATCACATTATTCATGATACATTGAGTTACGTCACATTATGCTACGTTACGTTATATCGCATCACATCCCATTTCATTAATCACGTTACATTAATTTGCATTACAGGTGTAAGCAAAGGATATGCAATTGTTAACAGTTAACAACACTCGCCACTTGATTCAAAAATTTAGCATTCTTGACTTATCGTTAAGAAGATTGTTATTAAATTTTTAATCATTTGCTAACATGAGGTCAATGGTGATGATGACGACGACAATGATGATGAAGATGACGATAATGATGATGATAAAAACGGTGATGACGATGATAGCAATAACGATTATGGTTATTTTTATCATTAACATAATCATCATTAACACAATCATCATTAGCATAATCATCATTAACACAACCACTGCATACTTAACTTATTGTCACCAGCAAGTGCGAAAATTACAGCAGAAAAGCTAAGAACGAAAATGAATTAATTACATGGCAATTAGGCAAGGGCAATTTTGTAATGCTTCGTGATAAAAGCTTATAAACCAATTATCAATTAATCAGTGAATCAATCAACCAATTTATCAATCAGTCAATCAATCAATCAATCGATCAATCGATAAATCGATCAATCGATAAATCGATCAATCGATCAATCAATCAACTAATCAATCAATCAATCAATCAACTAATCAACCATTTGACCTACCTAGCCAGCGTCTTTTGAGAATCATGGCCACAATTATCGAAGGGACAGTCAGCATATCCGCAATGCAAATCAGCTGAATCCAGAACCTTAGTTTATCGTTCGCCGACAAAAACTGAAAATTTTTACCAATGTTTGTGATAAAAAATTGTTGGCAGTAGAATGGTATTTCATAGCCACTGATTTTATTATTGATGGCTTGAAAACAATTATTAGCGGCGTGCATTGCAATTAAATACTAGCACAACAATTTTCAATTTACTTCTGATTAAAATTATTCATGTGAGTAAATAAACTGTCGTCGGTAACAATGTGTGGTTATCTCCCGTTTGATATCAAAATTGTGAGAAGGTTTGCATTTGAAAACCTTTTGTTCTTTTGATGCGCGTTACTCAATGCATTACACACACATTGTCGCAAATCCATGTGCATTTGACCGGGTCAAAGTAACATAAGACCAGACATTGTGACTACACAATCTTGCCACCCATAAGTATGTGTGTGTGGAGTTTGTTGAGAGTCTTGTGTTTAATTGAAAATCTATAATGATAGAGTTGCAGGATATACAGATATAAAAACATTTGTTACCTTTAATATGAAATGAAACAGGAAGAAGGCATTGCATATCAAATCAACGGCGTCTGTTACTCGGATCGAAACTAAAAAATCCGTTTCTAATGGATCAACTCTGAAATTTGCAACATTGTAATAAAATATTTTTTAATAACTAAATACAGATATAATGTAATGTAAAACATTTAGCTATTGGTGTTTTTAAGACTCCAAAGCTAGCTACAAATAATGAAATTATAGATTGATGACACGATATTGATTCATCTTACCCGGATGCGTCTATCAGGTAGACGACCAAGGATATGACAGAGGTGAGGCAAGATAAGGCAATCTGCAAATAAATATTATTTCAATCAATCAATTAGTTTGTAAAGCGCTATTTTTGCGATGTTTAACGGCGCTCCTCAATGAATTTTGCAAACATGTGGGTCTTGAGATTTGCTCTGAACTTCGTAAATGATGGAGAAGTAGTCAGAAAAAGAGTTAGAGAGTTCCAAAAAAATAAGCCAAAAAAGGCCATTATTTCTTCAAAAAATTTTAAAAATTGACTGTGCTACTTAGGACAAATTTTTAGAAGTCAGAAATTGAGAACACACAATAAATTGTAAAATTAAAACGCAGAAAAAGAACTTTAATTTATTAAGGCATAAATTTGAATGAGTCAATTTAAATTTCCCAAAACAACCGACCATGATTGAGCCAAAAATAGTTTGGGCCGCCAGCGCCTGTGAAAAAAAAAATCTGATTTTCAGTTTTTTTCTCTTCACGCGTTTAGCGATGTCCTCATCAACAGAGTCGGACTTGCAGATGGAATCAAGAGCTTCTTCGTCGGTTTTCATGTAAGATGCGATCTGCTGAACAGCTGAAGGTTTTCTATTTTCGCGAAGTTCTGTTGTCCGAGACTTTTTGAAATACTTGTAGACTCCTTGACACAGTCTAGACGTAAAAATGATGATCAGTCCTCCGAAAAAGATGACAACGCATGGAATGATGGAGTAGGGCCATATGACTTTCACGTTGCAGCCTGTTGGTTCATCTAATGCCATTTTGGCTGTTGCGTCGGTTTGTGAATTTGTCGGAAATGTGGCTTCTATAAGTAGCGGCAAGTTCTCGGAGAGGTTCATATTCGGAAAGTTCTCGAATGAACTGGAATGGTCTTTTAATTAGATATCTCACCGGCTAATTTTGATAGTATTGCACCGCAGTCAAGATCTTTTCGTGAGTATGAAGGCTTAAGAATGAAGCTGAAATAGGAGTAATTATGGTTGTTGGTGTTAATGAAAAAATGTGAATGAATTGTTACTTGTATGGATTCAATAATAATGGTGCACCCATTCTAGTTAACAATATAATTAAACAATTGTTTAGAAAAATTTTATTTACTTTAAGGTACTTTATCGTCTTGAAATTCCACCAAGCAATAACAAAATTTGGGTTCATAAGTTAATTAATGAAAAAAATTCAATGAATAATTTTCTTCGTCAGATCTTTTCTAACGTCATTTCAATGGTGATTAGTTATTGTTATTATTATAATTATTACTACTATTATTACTTATTGTTATTGTTACTATTACTACTGTTGTTGTGTTACTTTTATTTTCGTTGGACGCACAAGTAACTTTAAATAAGTTAAGCGAAAACGCAGCAAAATGATTTTATACTATGTTGTTGACGGTTCATAATGACATTGTGTGTATAAAATTGTTTGTCTAGTATTTATGTTAATAAACATTACATTTGATTATATATATATATATATATATATATATATATATATATATATATATATAGTTATTTAGTTATATATTAGTTATATAAGAGGAAGAGATAGATAGATAGAAAGAGAAAGAGAGAAAGAGAGAGAGAGAAACATTTAGCCAACATAAAGTTATTTGCTTGCATTGATATTGCGTTAACAACTGGTTATATTATAATATTACATCTGAAATAAAAATCGTAAGAATAAGATCTTTCATTTGCTATACAGATATAAACACATATAAACACACCTTCGTTATCATCCTATCGATGGTAATATTTTGTCATCTTATATTTTACATCGTCCTGTAACGTGTCTCCTGTTTGAAATTTGACAAGATGAACAAAGGTATTGAGCTAATAACAAAAATATTTCTATTAACTGTGAAAAACATTCGCATTTCTGAATCAATTTATTATAAAAGTTTCTAAAAAAAATACAAATAACATTTTGTGTTGCGATATGTTTTGTGTAATCAATTTATTATAAAAGTTTCTAAAAAAAATACAAATAACATTCTGTGTTTCGACACAACAACAACCGCAATATGATATGGTTTTATACTGTTAAAATGTTGTAATGACTATTCTTGCTAAATAAGTTGTCACAAAACTTGATTCCCACTTGGTAGGAAACAGTGAAAAGCATATAGAAAAGTATTTTGTTGATAGAAAGATTTAGAATATCTAAGAAAATACTTTCTGCTTTTGCTACGGGCATGTCAGGACAGGAATTGAGATTGCAAAGTCAAAATGTTATTTTTCGCTTCAGACCGGAGCTTCAATAAAACTTCATAATTGATTACTCACAAGAACCTGGATTGGATTACAAAATTGGTAAATTACTTCAATTATTTTTGTTTGAATCATTTTATTTTTTTGTTGTAAGCCAAAAAATTACATCTTTATATTTGACCCTACATTTTTAAAGCAGTAATTTGCAAACATTTTTAGCGATCACATTAATTTAGTCTATCAACTGATCACACCTCGTAGACTCGTAGAATATTTGGTTCAATTTGATAACGTGCTGAAGAGCCATTGTCAAGTGCTTTCTGACGCTATGCGAGTTATATAGTGTGAGTGAGAAAAAAATTAGTTTAGAAAGTGAATCATGCTAACCAAGGATTTGTACTAACAATATTATATGTGTCACTGAACATGAAACCAAGGATCTATATTTCAAATTTTGTGTTTTAGAAAAAAAAATACGGCTATCGTCACACCGTTTGAACGACTTAAAATTATTTTATTCTCTGTTCATTTCAATTGGGGAAATCACCTCAAAAATTTACAACTTTTCATGAAATTTCAGCGTTTGAATTGCCATCGTATTCCTTCCATTATTAAAATTTGTGCAGGAAACTTTTAAATAGCATATGAATAATTTTTTTGCGACACACAAAAGCTAAAAATTAAATTATTATTATCGGGCAAACTCTTCCTGGTCTTCCTTCAAAGTAAAGCACTATTGTTATAGTTGTTGTTGCCTTGCCATATGTCCGACTATTTCTATTTGCACACACACACGCACACACACACACATCTAATTACACTCACAGACAGACACGCATCTTATCACACACAGACACACATCTAATAACACACAGACACACAGACGTTTACTCAAATCGTTTATATATATATATATATATAACGTTTATATATATATATATATATATATATATATATATATATATATATATATATATATATATATATATATATATATATATATATGTGTC
>NW_008703942.1:3017189-3022832 GCF_000326865.2 Helobdella robusta
TATTCATCGAATTTCTTAATAATCATTTTAACATGAATTTTCACACTCTTAGAAATTCCAAATCTGTGAAATTCTAATTATATGCTATTCGATATTCCAAGCATATGAAAATTTATATGGTAACTTGTTGAATATCACCACATTTCAACTACTACAAAGTGTTAAAAATCGGGCTTTGCGGAGGTTGATGGTCGCCTATGTTCTGAAGGATAAGGCACGGGAAAGAAAGAAAGAAGAATATAGAAACTTCTCCATTTAATATACATTTTTAAACTATTATTCACTTTTAAACAAACAAGATTAAGTTTACGTTTTGTACATTCACTTTTGTCCTAATAAGTATCAAATATGGGTCTCATGACGATTATCAAAAAATTGAAGCAGAAAGAACGCGAAATACGTTTGTTGATGTTGTAAGTTCTTTTTTTTCTCTAATTTTGGTCTATTACATTGATGATTGATTTTTATTTTAAAATTAAAAAGTATTAAATTAAACTCAAGTTAATATTATTATAAAATATAAACATAAATATAAATAAAATAAAAAAAACATAAATATTCATTTGAAATATGATATTTATTTAAAATTTAATAATTTAATTTGTGTTGCATTTCAAAATTGACCTGACTCTTTTAATATCTAATTAATGATTAACTAACTAACTAAAAACTAACTAAATAATTGCTAATCTGTTCTAGATTTTAGTTTTCTATTTTATTTTATTTAAATTAAAAAAGAACTAAGACACACTTTCCTCATTTTACTTTTTTACTAGATTATAATTATAGAATTATAATGTAATTATAATGATAATCATACATATTTTATATTTGTATGTTTAAGACTTTAACTATGAGCACAAATGAGTTTTTTATGGTTTTTTGTTTACTATTTAGTTACTTTACATTTCTTATTCTGTTATTACTTAATTTAATGGCTTTCTCAATGTAATTGACATTGGGATTATTATATTATTGCTTTCATTAACACAGAGGTTTAGATAATGCAGGCAAGACAACCATTGTTAAGAAGTTTAATGGAGATGACATTAGTACAATATCACCAACTTTGGGCTTCAGCATTAAAACGATTGAACACAGAGGGTATGATGATGATGATTGTGATTCAATTATATTAAATTAAATTTTATTTTTTTATCTTCATCTGTTTTGTATTTTATTGTACTGCTGTGTTTTAATTCACAGTTATAAAAATGTTATAAAATTTTATATCATGAGTAGAATTAAGTGTTAATAGTTTAATTTAATTAATAAAATTTGAGCAAAGACCTTGTGACTTCCAATTAATAGATTCAAAATAAACTTTTGGGATGTTGGTGGACAAACCTCACTGAGAACGTACTGGAGAAACTATTTTGAAAGTACAGATGGACTGATTTGGGTTGTGGACAGTGCTGATAAACGTCGATTACAGGACTGTAAGAAAGAACTGGACCAGCTGCTGGTTGAAGAAGTATGTATATATTTTTAATTGAAGTTTGAAATTGTTGAGTTTTTGTGCTTATTGATAACTATAAAATACTCAACAGACATTTCAGTTATTTCATCATTTAATTTTCTCTATAATTCAATAATTACTCACTTTATTATTTGACTCTGCATTTTTTTTATCTTAAAAATAGAGTTTTTTGACCATGAACTTTTGTTGAAATACAGAGGCTGGCAGGAGCAACGTTGTTGGTGTTTGCCAACAAGCAAGATTTAGATGGTGCAGTCTCCTCTGAAACTATAATGGAGGTTCTTAATTCTTAAATAAATATCTTTATAATTTTTTTAAATTTGCTTTGTATGGTAATTTTTCTGCTTTTTGAAAATTTAGACGTCAAAGAATTTTTCAATCGTTTTAATTACGTATTTTTAAAAGATTCTGGACTTGGAAAATTTGAAGACCCACCACTGGATGATACTTGGATGCAGTGCTGTCACTGGAGACAATCTTCTGAAGGGTGTTGACTGGCTCATTGACGACATCTCATCTCGCATATTCACATTAGATTGAGTTCACCATTTTCTCATTTTTTAACTTTTCCATTTTTTATTTCATATATTGTTTTTTGACTTATTATGTGTTTGTAAATGTGCATAACCTTATAGGAAATACACTCTTCGAAACATTATCTCACGGTTTTCGGATATGTGTTGATTTTTATATAGTTTACTCATGTTTTCACTAATTTGGGTCAGCTAAGTTTAATGGTAAATATTTGGTTTCAGAAGTTCAAACTGATATTGAATTATTTAATTATCCTGTATGTGTTGGATTAAGCATATTAAAGTAACGTAGTTTAGCACATTATTAAATATTTCCTGAAAAGTCGAAGACGGATTTTATGCTTGGATTTTTAACTTGATTGTGCAGTGCAACTCAATAAAGTTGCCCTTCATAACTCTGTACTCTGTACGATTTTCGAGATTAGCAGTTGTACGTGACCGCAGGCACAAGATCTATCATTATTTTGTCAAGGCTATTACGTTCTCACTGCGTACTCTTTCCTGGATCAAAACATTTTTGGAAAAAACTACTTAATTAGCGATACAACTTTCAAAATGTTTAAGATCATTGGTAAAATTGAAAGACTTCTACCAAGCTGACCAACGACGTTTATTTGCAAAGTTTTAATGAATTTAATTTTAATGAATTTTAATGAATTTAATTTTAATGAATTTAATTGTACTGTCCGCCATTTAAATACTTAGGAGCTAAAACTTTTTCAAAACAGCAACAAATTATTCTGTCACATATTTTCAAGTACTTATTCCTCAAGTACTTAAAATGACAAAAACAGACACGATTTGATTAAGTCTAAAATGTTATCTGCTTATCTGCTAGATCCTATGAACATTTGTAAATCAATTTGTTGGAACCATCAAGTAAATGAATGCACTGGAAAGGGTGCAATAATGGAGCCTCTAATCACGCCATTATATTAAGAATATCTTTATTAACCCAAAATAATTTCAAACGAATTAATAATCAAGTCGATGCTGTGATTTGATGTGGGCTACCACTATCCATCATTCAGCGGAAAATAGTTGATGGGTTTTGAAGTTCATAAGAGAACTGAAATGGTGTTTACTTTCAGGAATTGCTAATATAACTTATTTACCTTTGCTAACCCGGTTGTCTGAAAAAATGTTAGGACACAAATCTTTTTCACTAGATAGAATGGATTTCAAAACTTTGAACTATTGAGTAAAAAACGTTTTAATAGAGTTGAAAAAAAATAATCGTCAAAAATTTAATATATATCCTTTGCAAGGTACATAATGTTTTCACTCATTTTATATGAATAAATCAATAAATGGAAAAATAATAAGAAAAAAAAACAAAGTGCGACCGAAATTTTCAATCTAAGTTGCTTGCTAAACCTTTCGTGCTAGTAGTCAATCAGCAATTTATGCGATGTGCTAACAACAAGAGCAAATATTGATTTGGGGTATGTGTGAAAAATAAACACTTAAAATTATAATATCAATTAAGCATAAAAAATTTAATATCAAGAGAAAAGACAACGTGATGACTTAAGACATTTTGGAATAAATTTTATTAACATTCTCTTCTCATCATATTGTTATATCATTATTAAATTATTCCTAATTCGGTAAACGATACAATCGATAATAATATAACTAGTGTTGAATCATAAATTGATAATAAATATTATTAATAATAAACAAAGACGGTTAAAAACAATAAGTCCATCAAGTTCTACAATGAAACATGGGCGACTATAGCAAATAATATACATATAAAAATGTCTGAAAAATAGTATACGCTAAAAAAGTATGCATACATAGGTACACACATGTGTATGCGTGTGTGCTTGAGTGCAAGTGTGTTTTGTGCGTTAAGTACGATAGTTTTTAATAAATTTTAATTATTAAGAAACTCAATTGCATGCCACATTAAATCTGTGCTTGCAAGAATGTGTTTAGTCAATGTCCAGACGGTCAAAACCGTTGCTGTGTGAACATGCATTGTAAACATATAAAAGCAACTACATACAACTGACGTTACAGAAAATTATCTACATGCCATATGCAAAATTTAATATTTTAAACATTTTAAATAGTTGTTGATGGATTGAATTTTCTGGTTTGAATTTATTAAACGGAAAGTCTCGTTACCCGTGTAAACTGTTTCTTTTAAAAAAATCCCAATTCGTGCCAAAAAAATCTTGAAAAATCTGATGTTACGAGTACGACATCCCTAAGCCAAAGAGTTCTGATTGAATTAGTTAGTGGCCGAGCAAACAAAAACAGAAAAAACTTAAAAATTATTTAATTTCATTTATAAAATGATTCAAACAAAAATTCTTGAGTACAATCCAATTATGGAAAATAATGGTGACAGAAGATTTCAGTCAAACATTTTTTCAGAAACATTTGGAGCCTGCGATACACAGTGTAAATTATTTTTTCATAATGGTTAATTATTTTAAAGCCATCTTATCGCATTGTAATGCAAACGTATAATTTCTAAATTTAAAAAAATTCATCTACAAGACAAACTCGATAAAGTTGGCGTACATTCACAGGTTTGTGTGTGTACTAAATTATATATATATATATATATATATATATATATATATATATGATATACATGTTTCATTTATTAACAAAAACTTGTATTGGTCAAAACATGGCCCCTCCTCACAGTACAGACCAACGATTGACACAAAAAGCAATTGGTGAAAGTACGCACCCAAGCAACCAAACCACATTCAGTTCTACCTCTGTGCAAATAACTAGACCTATAAGTTTATAAACTAATTAGATACTCTTTAGATACTTACTTCACTTTCTGATATCTAGATCTCAGCTAGAAGTCCAACTCAATTCTAATTAGTACGACGGCTTGAACGGTATAAACACACAGTAGTGAAAACGCCGTTTTCCCACGCTGATTTTCAAACTAATAAAATATAAACATAGTGAGTAGTTTATCTATTCATTACAAAATCTTTTTAACTATATGTATGTGCATGCCTAATAAGAGTGAAACGTGGGCATTTTCAGCAGATGGATAACCAGAAAACTTTCAAAGGACAAAAACACTAATTCAAAAAAACACTTTAATAACGGAAGTAAGACTTGAATGATGAAAATTAAATCGGTTTGAACATTTGCCTCAAGACATGGAACAGGAAAAAATTAAACAATTAGGAAAAAGAGGTGCTCAAAAACTGGTATATTTGACAGAAAAATGTAGACTATTAAACACCAGGAGAGATTGAAAAAATGGGGCTGAAGTGGATGGGCGGTTTAAGGATGACAGTAGAAATGTAGAATGAATGTATGCATGAATAATTAAGGTGATAGAAAATAGATCAATTGCCAGCATGACGATAAGGTTTAAAATGGTATAGCAATAGACTCGTAATTGCTACTTAGATATTTAGATATTATTTTCATTTGGATAGCTGACGATTAAATTATATATATATATATATATATATATATATATATATATATATATATATACATATTTCAAAAATTCAACACTACTTTCAACATTGTTCAACTTTTTTATATTTCTTTTTAATTTATTGATGTCAGAGAAATTAGACATTTTATTGTTTTTTAAAAATTTTTATGAAATAAATTTGCAAAAAGCTATTC
>NW_008703942.1:3023466-3030966 GCF_000326865.2 Helobdella robusta
TCTAAAAATTTTTAAAAAACAATAAAATGTCTAATTTCTCTGACATCAATAAATTAAAAAGAAATATAAAAAAGTTGAACAATGTTGAAAGTAGTGTTGAATTTTTGAAATGTTGCGTTAACAAGTCTGTTACCAAAATATACATATATATATATATATATATATATATATATATATATATACACATATATATACATATATATATATATATATGTGTGTGTGTATATGTGAATTGAATTCCATCAATTAAAAATCACAATTATATCCACAGCAACGAAAACAGAGTTTATCATGTTGAATAAAGCCAAAAAAATTATTATAATATAATTACGCAAATGACAATGATGAAACCAAATCATAATGTTGATATTACAATATAAAAGCATTTGTTAGAGCACTTTAAACACAAATTAAAAGTGTGTGCATTTAAAAAAGAAATGAACGACACACACCTTGCATTGAAAACACACATCTCACAAACCATGACGTTAGGTAGCCGCGAGATGTACGTATGAATCGTGCCTACAGATAAAAATGAAGGATACACAAATATATATATATATATATATATATATATATATATATATATATATATATATATATATTGAGTTGAGGCTATCTGATATGCAGTTGTTTAAAAATATCACAGCATTGCATGCGTTGTTTAATTTACAATTGAGTTTTACAATTTTTCGTACGACAAACTTAGTTCATTATCAAGTTTGTTCAGTTCATTAAATAAGCTTTTTATGTTAGAATGTACGTAAATATTTAAAAGAAAATGCTAAAAATGATTATATGTTTATGAACTGAACAAACTTGATAATGAACTGAAATTTGTCGTGTGAAAAATTGAAAAATTCAATTGCAAATAGAACAACACATGCAATGCTGTGATATTTTTAAACAACTGCATATATATGTGTGTGTGTGTGTGTGTGTGTGTGTGTGTGTGTGTGTGTGTGTGTGTGTGTGTGTGTGTGTGTGTGTTTATGCATCATACAACATTACTGAAATATCATTTATTGAAGAACCACGTTGATAGAATAGAAGCCATCTATGAATTTATTAAGTTCTAACAAGAAATCAAAAATTATTAAATCGAATATTTGACAATTATTTGATGAAAGCAACACCTATTTAATAATTTGACCTTGCAACACACATGACACCAAGAGCTTATTTGTTTTAATGTTATAAATGAACTAAATACAATGTTAAACAAGTCAATTTAGTTTCTTTAAAGCTGAAGGAATTTCATTTTTGAATTGTACCTGAACTTTTTTACTTAACAAAACGTCTTGTGTTCATCATTGCAATTTTCAAAATTAGTTTATTAACATGGAATACTTAGGAAAGTACACTGAATTATTTGAATTCAAGAAAATGCAAACACGCACACACTCACAAATCAATCTATTGGTCACTAGAAATAAAATTTAACAAAAAACAATGACAGTGCAATAAAATGTTTTATACAATTCCACGGCATTTACAATCTGTAATTGAAAATTTGATACAATTTTGGGATATACTACAATAAAAAAAATTCTTAACCAACGGAAACGCAACGACATCCTACCTACAATCAATCAATCATTCAATTGTTCCAAAACTTAGGCAATAGCAATTCCAAGCACGCAGGCTTTTATTAACTCATTTAAAATCACATTGACAAAGGTAATGAAACACGCTATTAACATATTCATACACACACGCATACAAATCAATGACCCAAGTGCAAAATCAAATACACAAATGAACACAAAATAAAACATTCTACAGACATGCAAACAACACAACCGATAGACAGCGTTAACTTGCATTATACCTATTCGGCGTTACACCATTGCACAATAACTAAACCAACATTGCAGCTACATCCTTCAATTACTGTACTTAGATGATTTCATCTTAATGACCAGCATATAAAGCAGCCTCCCGACATCCTTCTACCATCATCTTTATCATTCTTATCTTTATCAAACCATTATAACTATTAAAGAGAAATTTTTAAAAAAATATCACCTACAAGCCAAAAACTAGCGTACAAAATCTAAATAACCGTTACTGCTTAGCAAATTTATCATTATCATTATTGTTGTTATCATTATATTAGAGAGACGATGATGCAATGAGAGCAATAGCCACTGCTTACCATCATCATCTGCATTAGTAACATGTAACAATCAAAATGTGTCTGTAAACAAGTAAATCACATTGAGTAATGATAAAAAAAATGTGATAATGATGTGTAATGATTATTGTAGTAATAATAACAATAACATTAATATTAATTATAATCATCATAATAATAATAATAACAACAATAATAATAATAATAATAATTGATTACTAATCATAAAAACGGCATTAAATCATTAATTCTGTAAGATTAGGAAACAGATGGTTAGAAAGATGGATGGATGGATTAGCTGCAAGATCCTATTTATCAACAAACAGTTCAAAGTGAGTGCTGCCTGCCTTATCGTTCTTGTGATGTTTGATATTTTTTGCCCATAGTTTGCACCAAACCTGATAAAATTTGGAATGTTTAATGAAAATTTATTAACACTACCAACTAGACTCAACAACATTACAGTTAAATTTAACCATACAATCATAAACATAGAGATCTTCCATAATATCCAAATGTTAAAATGGCAGACCTGGACAAGAGCGCCCTGCGTTACATTGAATCGAGCAAAGACGATTGGGGAGAGGTAGCCAGGTTGATTCATGTAGGGGTAGAATCTGTAGGGAAAGCCAGATGGCGGGTAGAATTCAACATTGATTATGTTGTCTTCATCTGCCTCATTCTGTTGGTTTTAAAATGTGACAGTCATCATTGAATAGGGTATTTTAATAATGACAAAATAAACTTTCATAATATGAAAATAATTTATTGTGTAAACACTTCCATGAAAGTTATGTAACTATGATCAAAACGGAAGGCAAAATATTATTAACAATTGCATATTATACAACAACAAAAAACAGTTAAAACATACAAAAAATATAAGATAAAAGGAGAACAGACGTCGTCTGACACAATCAGTGGCAAATTAATTAAGATCACTCACAACAAAAAAATTCTGCCAATACACACACAAAAATAAATATTCAACAACGCAATTATAAGTGAGGACATTAAACAAAATCCACCCACCTCTCCCTCGCATGAAACAGTAATGTGATTTGAAGATAACGGTATGTTCTTTCTTATGGCTTCTTCATATCTGCATAGAAAAACATCATTCATTACCATTATAAACTTCATGGTGAACAGTACAAAATTATTGCCATCTAAAATAGCAATAGATAAGTTTATACTGAGAATGAGATAGCAGCCCAGTAAACTGAAAGTGATTTGATAATAAATGGTAATAGCAAGGAAGTTCAGAAACAATTACAAAATTAATAAACAATATTACCAAAGAGGTAAAGAATGAATAAAATTAATGACAACGACTGATAAATTGTTCAAACCTGTTCTTTTCATCACCAGTCAAGCCTGTTTCATTAGCTGAAAATGGCTTGGGAAGCCAATCATAAACCTGAATGATAATATTATAGATTTATACAGAGTTACTTTTGATTGTTACTTCATTTTCACTAACAGATTTGCTGATAAATTATCAATAGATCTGTCAATGGTGGCAATAATTTTTAAGATTACCAGATTAATCACCCACTTCAACATTAATTTCATAAAAATATATGACAAACCACCATAAATTAAACGATAAAAAACGGGGGAGACACAATTGATTTTTTATTTTGATTTACCCCAACACCAACCCGATTAATCTTTAGAAGTACGCAAGGTAGTCCTTCATCGTAGCCATAGTTGTTATCTTCAGTGCAGGGGCCGAACATAGACATGTTCACCTGACAGATTGTCAAATCTTTTTGGAAATCTTTCGGACAATCTTCTAACGAAAAATTCTGGGCCTTATATACTGTTTGTGTTAATTATCAAAATGCTATAATGGTGTAACCAAAACAACCAGCTTGATTTAATAATTTTAAGACTAAAAAAAGTGCAAACACATGCAAATACTTTTATACAAGACATAAAAATCTTCAGGCAATCAATTTCCAAATAGTTTTGCAATGAGACCAAACAACTGAAATAATACTGAATTCACACCTCTGCCCTTTGCTAATTAAACAAACATGCAAGATAAGCATCAAAGCAATTTAAAAAGAGATGCACACAACAGCAGGCAGACAGCTTTATGCACTTGTCAATTATTCTCATCTTGATTTAATTAAAGAAAAAACAGATACAAATCCATATAATCATAGACAAAAAACTATAACCCACAAATTTAAAAAATATGCACAATCACAGGCAGGCACATTCGAGTACATAGCACATGTATGCCCAAGCACAACATTACACCCATTCCACAGTAGGGAATGTACACAAACTGGGTAAACAAACATGTACAAACCTCATCCCAATAAGCCCAAACAGAAGCAAGCCAATATACTTCTCTATACATTTATGTTTGAACATATCCTCATACACATACACACAGACATGTGCACAATGAATAAATATATAGATTGTAGGTATATACACATCCACACAACCAAGTACAGGTACACAGACATTAACACACATACACACACATGTATATCTTCAATATACATAAAAAAATTAATGCTAACATACGATACACATTTATATAAAAACACTTATAAATGCAAACAGTGTTTATCAAGCACTGCATACAAAGGTAACAACACTCTACCAGTATCAAATCAACTGATCAATTCTGGGTAAATATGTCTATGTGTTGTGTACGCGCGCTCGTGTGTGTGTGTGCGTGCAGTGAGAGCAAACAAAACAAAAAATGCAGGAATGGAATGATCAAAAATAAATTGATACAGCAGGATAATAATTGTGGATAACAAAGGTCCTATTACTTTCTAAAGAAATAAATCACAATACAGGCAGAGATTATAATGTGGCAATTACTATAATTGTGTGCATTTTTTTTAAGCCTAGCTATTATAAAACATCATATGCACTAGTATAATAAATTTGAAACAATTTTTCATTACAACACACTGTGAACATTAAAGAATAAACAAATAATATTTGCCTGATTAATTTAAAATATCCACAAACAAAGTGTATCACAATTTCTTCAATTACTATGAAAAGAATTCAATAACAATTTGTAACTAAAAGAATGATAACATCAGCTTTAGTAACACTACCACGTTGTGGTATTAACAATAAAAAGATTGACAACAATGCATATATACAAATGCATGCATGCACACACTAGAAAAATCAATCAGACAATCAATTGTAGCCTTAGGTAAAACAATTAATGCATGATGATTTCTCATGATGTATTTTCCCTCTAATCTCTCTCTCTCTCATTATTTCTCTCTTCCTTTTGCTTCCATCTTATTTCTTCTATTTTATCTCTTATAGACTTGTACAAACGGATATAAACAAGAAATTTTTTGGCTTTGAAATAAATTTCCTTACCCCATTATTACACTAAGGTTCAAGTTTTGTCATTTCTGATAGCAGTTGATTGAACTCTTCTATGCCATCAAATCTTATTTCAGTAAATTTTTAAAACTGCGGCCCATACATCTATTCCACTAGAGTCTTATTAACAAATCAGCTCTTCATCAGTCATATAAATATAAAACAACCAAACTAATTAGTTTAAAACCAACTTATATTTTTTTCTTTCCTTAAAGACAGTAAGTACACTCTTTCATATATAGTTATTATTAATTCATACAATTTTCTTCTATTTTAAGCATGCATAATTTATTTTATTCTATTTTATTTTACTTTTCATGTTTAAGCATTTTTCTTTCTCAGTTTTTTTATTTATTTATTTACTTATTCATTTAATTTTATACTACTGCCTTGCATGCTGTAACAGTTTCTGTGTCTGCCAGATCCTGATTTTTAAAGAATAATTAAAAAAAATAATGGTTCTTGGTTACTACTTTATGAGTACTTATAAGAAAATATTTTTATAAACATTAAACATTTTGCTGTTCATAAATATGATATTCAGAAAGTCACAAAAACATAAAAACATGTTCATAGTATTAATGAAGTTAATCTATATAATTGAAGAAATTTATCAAAAAAAATATAACATAAAAATATGTACATACATATAAATGTAGATAAATATATAAGCAGGCTAAAACAGCTTGCATAAATACACCAACACATAATATATAATGTATACCAATGTATATATATATAATAATTGACTGCAAACAATTACACAAGCAATTCATACCAATCAGACACTAATTCATCTAAACAAAACTTGATATGCAACCAAAACAATGACAACAACAATGACAACAACAACGACAACCACACCAACACCGAAATAATAACAAAAATAATAGCACAATTTTAACATGAATAAAAATTCAGCTACTGTTTTATTTATAACACAGTGATTGCTATCATAAAATATTATACAGGGTTATCCATGTATATCCAATATTAATATAGATATATATGTATATTATCAATAAAAATCTCAGCATGTTCTGTGTTAGTTAGTTAGCATCCTGTTTAGTTTTTCGATTTTTCTAACTGATTGTAAATCCTTCTGAAGCATGATAGAACAGAAAAGCTTTTTTGTGTGTTCCTATACAATCTTCGGTGTTCGAATTGGGTTGTTATATGAGTGTACTTGAAGCATTATAAAGATAGTGACTAACATTATAATATATATAATAAAATAGTGTACCATGACTAAACAGGAAGCTAACTAACAGGGAACATGCTGTGAAGTTCGTCAATAATTGCATTTCTGACAATCTTAATCCAAAATATATGTATATGTGTGTGTATGTATATATATTGTTAAGTCTTGGGCGAGCCATCAAACCAAGCCAGCCCTTCATAATCAGAAATTGTGCTAAGATTGAAATAATTCAATCAATCAAATTCACTAGATATCATTCAGTTAACTAAAACATTGTGGTAGTTCAAAGTCTATTATATAACACTTTAAAGTTTTTTTTTAAATGAAACGGGATTGGAAATAAAAATAAATGAAAACAAATGGTGATATATATCATGCTAAACCTCAGTAAGATATAAGCAATGTAATCATCAATAACCTAACAACATAATAAATCAAATTTGAAGATAGTGATAATAAAAAACTTGAATTTATAATGTAGACAACTGATCAAATGTGGAGAATCAGAACAATCAACAACCTCTCTAAATTGCTGAGTGCTGAAGTGAGAACTGAAACTCAAATGAACTATTAACCAGAATAATGAAGACTCATGATAAGGAAAAAAGTCAAATTTTCTGTGCATATAAACACACACACACACACACACACACACACACACACACACACACACACACACACACACACACACACACACACACATATATATATATATATATATATATATACTTAAGCATATATAGATATTATATGTTTTAACATATATAAAATATAAAAA
>NW_008703942.1:3035966-3084933 GCF_000326865.2 Helobdella robusta
CGCCGGCCAATATGCGACAACTTACGTCGTCTCCCCATTTACCAACCTCGTGAGTAAGAACGGCTGGGTTGGCCGGGGGTCGGCTACTCGGATGAACCTGCAAAACCTGCGGATTCGAATCCGGGTCGTGGGAGTAGTAAACGGACATGCTAACTACTCGGCCACGAGACCTATAAATGTCTAGAATTTGTTCGTCAAAATTCTTGATTGGTGGAATTTAGAAAGAATGGGCAAAATTTTTCAATTTTTTGAAATTGCAAGAAGAGACAAGGTGACGATTTGGAACTTTATAGAATTTACTGAAAACAACGTCAGCGGGTTGACGTCACAAAATTATTATAATGTAATCTATGGATAAATGTAAGCTACACTTCAAACCAAACTTTAACATATACCATTTTTTTCAAAAATTTGTTTTTCCTTCGGTTCTGTTAGCCAATTTCTATTCATTGGGCAAGTGATTATTAAGCATGTTGCTTTTAATTTGTCTACTGCAACATGACAGCTAGTCGACGATTATAATTAACCCAGCTTGATGCATATTAGGTTTATAACAAGCGCTTGTTTGGTTTTTTAATTAATTGAACCAATTTTATGACATTCAGTTATTATTAATATTTTTCCATGTTTTCATCGGAGCTTTTTTTGTATTCAGATGGTATAAACACGTATGCAAAGTGAACTTGAAAGGTTGTAACAAATTTAAAGATTTAAAGAATTTAAATTTAACTCATTGATTAGGAAATTATATATTGTCAACAAATTTTTTTAAATGAAAATATTATGAATATTAGTATTTTAGTTTTAAAGTTTGTCTCAAGTTCGGAGACTAGAAGAGATCAATGACTTACTAGCAGCGTGTTATTATCTGTGTTGAAATAAGCTGTGAAACTAAAAGCCTAGCTGCGTGCTGTTTTTGCGTAACATATTGAACGTGTAACAAGTTGAGAATGTTATTCTCACTCGATTCTTTCTAGGAATTGATATATAGAAATCCGAAGTATGTTGTTAGGTGTGCATGCTTAAGAAACGATTTGGACAAGGGAAGTGTGGTGGTTGAAGTATTTACTCTACATCACTTAAGATATCACATATCAAATTTATTAACATTCTTCAATCTGAAGAAGATAAAATGCAAAATTTTATTTATCCTTTAAAAAAATTGTAAATAAATGTGCAATCGAAAATTTCTTCGTCGTATGTAAATATTTAATCTCGCAAACTGAAACTATTGTATTTGCTAGTTTAAATGTGTGTTTGTGTGTGTGTGTTCCAACGTTGTCCATTAGAGCAAAAATCAACCCATTAGCTTGTAAAGCGCTATTTCCGCGATGTTCAACAGGGCTCCTCAATGAATTTTGCAAAAATTAATTTCAGCCGTGAAAATATAAACTTTGATTACAGATTTGAACGTAAATTCTCAAGAAGCTTCATTTTTGCCATATTCCCTCTTGGACTAACTTTATCTTCGATATCAGCTGATAAGATATTTTGACACTTATCTCTTATTTAACATTTAATATGACTTTTTAAAATTAAAATGTGATCCATATACCATACCAGTCATTATAAATTTGAAAAATTAATATATAGTTCAAAATTCTTTGCTCTCTGATTTTGGGAAATATTGGTGGTCAAACTCCTTTAATAGATATAAAAAAGAAAAAAATATGTATCAATTGCATGTACATTTTTCTTAGAATAAAATTTAAAAAAATTTACAGCCCTCAATTAAAATCAGACGCAAGTGAATTGTACATTAAAAACTTGAAACAGTAGGTACTCTAGTACCTCTAGTGAGTGAAAGAGAAGCTTCCAATTTTATTCAAGTTCATTCAACCCTTACATCATTTAAACAAGGTTGAATTTTATTACATTATCATAACCTCATAAACTTTTAAAACAATTACCAATAACTTATCACTGGTCACTTTTCACACATGGCCAACGTATATAGATCTAAATAGATAAATTAACTTTACACAATTACATTTTTTGATGTGCAGAAGATCACAAAATACCGCAGGACATCCATTCTCAAACTGAAGCAACAGCAGCAAAATTATAATTGTACGTCGTTATATGTATGAATGTATGTTTGTGTGAGTAGGTGTATATGCATCTATACACACATATATTTATTTGTATGAATATATATATATTTCCTTATACACCATAGCTAAATAAATATAGTTACATATATATGATAATTTAAATATGAAAATAACATCATGAATGTACAACACCGCTCCGTCTGTAGCCAAGGTGGCAGCCATAGTCTCATCCATATTCAGTTTCTGGTTGCAATGCAAATGTATGCAAATGATTGGAAATAAAATAATATGTGATTTATAAAAAAGAAATAGTTTAATTTATGTCATATAACTTTAGTTTATTTGATTTGCTGAGTGTTTTTCATAATAAAACTTTTGTTGAAAATTTCACTGTATACATACGTACATATATATATATATATATATATATATATATATATATATATATATATATATATATATATATAAAATTTAATATTGGCCTTTATTCATAGGCTTTTAGTTTTAGGTATTCGCGTTACGCATAAAAATACAAAAATTAGTCGTTTTTCATGGTTTTCCAGTTGTTTTAGTTTATGATTCTAAATTATAAAATTTATCCCAAATATGGAAGTTAGATGCTGAAAAGAGTAACTTCGATCAAAATTTGCATCTGCAACAAACAAACAAACAACACAGCTGAATATCATCTGACTCATCATCATCTTCATCCCCGTCAACATCATTATTATCATAGCTTCCATTTTGCAAAATGGCGGCAGACGAGTGTAACATTAAAGTTATCTGCAGAGTTAGACCTTTAAATGATTCCGAGGAAAAAGCTGGCAGTAAATTCGTACTTAAATTCCCCACTGATGATTCCATCAATTTGGCGGTTAGTTAATTAGTAAAATTAAAGTTTTAGTAATTTCTGACTGTAATCTGAAAATTAGCTAAAATAAAATTTTTTGTTCTCTGTTTCTAGTTTTTTTATTTCATTAAATTTAGCATTTTTCAAATAATGAACTTAGTGAAGACCATCAATTTTTGTGGCATCAATTTAATTTCCTGATTTTATTCAGTGAAAGTGTTGAATTTTTAATTTATATAGTCATAGTATTTAGTTTAGTTTAGCAGGTCGCACGATTTTTCAAAAAAATTTTTTTTTGTATATAAACTACTTTTTCTTATAAAGCAAAATTTGCTGATTAAAATAATACCAAATTTATTATTGTAGCATTTATAGTTACCGAGAAAACGAATTTTGAAAGAATTATTTTTACTTTCAACTTGCACCATGTTAAGAGTGATGCTCAATGTTAAGTGAGCATGGAGCGTTATATTCGCGCACAAAACGGGAAAAGAATGATTTAAAATTGAACACAAAACAATTTTTTCTTGTTTTTATAACAGCTGTAAAATAAGAAAATAATAATTATGAATAATTTATATTTATAATAAAATTTAATTATAAATGATTAATTATAATTATAAAATAATTATATATATCTATAATTTATATATATTATATATAAATTAAAATTTAATAATCATAATCATATTGCAATGGTATTTATAATTTTATATTATATAATATATTATAATTTATATTGAAATATAATTCATTTATAATTATATATTATTATTATATGATTATTATATTATTATGTTATATTGATTATTATATTATTATCATAATTATTATATTTCATTATATGATTATAAAACTTAATAATAATAATCATATTACACACAAGCACGCACGCACAATCACACAATTATAAAATTAGCAAAATTTATCATAAGATGATTTTTCATCAGGTGAAGAATTCCATCGATACGTGTGGACTTGTTGAGTCCTAGAAAAAAAATTAAAAAATAATTTCTTGCGTTTAATTTTAAAAATATTTTTACAGAATGTTAATAAGTGGTTATTTATTGCATTTTTTTAAAATTGTTGTCATTACTTGTGAAAGTTAGCAGCTACGATTGATGAAAAAACTACCAATACAACACAACGCATTTTGATTTTCGTGACCGCATGGTGCGCACGGAAAAAAATATAAAAAAAATTCTGCTTATACTCTAATTACAAAAATATTTTTACAGAATGTTAATAAATGGTTAATAATCATATTTCTTTAAAATTATTGTTTTTATCCATGAAACTTAGCAGTTATGAACATTCTGATAAAAAAAACACAACCAATACAATGCATTTTCGTGACCGCATGGTGCATACGGAAAAAAATCAAAAAAAAATTCTGCTTATACTCTAATTTCAAAAATATTTTTACATAATGTTAATAAATGGTTAATTATCATATTTCTTTTAAAATTGTCGTTTTTACTCATGTTTTACTAAGTTTTTAAAAAAATATAAAATACACCAACCTCGTAGCGAATAGTCTGCCGCAAATATGACTCACAATAACAAAGAAAAAATATTTTTATAATAATACATATTTCTTTTATCGCTCATAACATCCGAAAATTATATAGATGGGCGCATTTTTGAAAAATAAACAAAAATAACAACGACAAAAACGCGAGTTTGCAATAGTAATGTTAAATCGCTTTCAGGAAAACGCGGCGATGTTGAGCGCGCGCTATCGCATTTTTTAACGTTGTGCGACCTGCTAGATTCTAGGATCTTAATCTAGATTATCTTGCATTTTCATTGTGTTGTCATATATTTCATTATGTTCTTGTTATATGTGCGAAGTAAAAATATATAATTTTCTTTTTTATGCTGTAACAGGGAAAGGTTTATGCTTTCGACAAAGTTTTCAAATCAAACGTAACTCAAGATCAAGTTTACCAAACAACAGCGAAACCCATTGTCAAAGGTTACTAAATTCAATGTTTAATAATTTAATTCATTTATTTATTGGTTATATTTTATAGTTTATAGATAAATTTTACAAGTTTATTGCATATATTAATAATTTGACACATTATTTTTTATCAATTAATAAAATATCTTCTTGAGACTAACCAACCTTGATTACTAATTTTTAAACTTAAATATGACACATTACATTGCAGATGTCTTATCTGGGTACAATGGAACTATATTTGCCTATGGACAAACATCTAGTGGTAAAACACACACAATGGAGGTAAAATTAATCTGAAATAATTATGATCTTAATAAGAATTATTATATTTTATAATTATAATCATGGCATTAAAAATTACAAATTTATCACCCTATTAAACTTTTACCATTAGGGTGTTCTGGGTAATGCTACTCTACAGGGAATCATACCACGTATTGTTGGTGATATCTTCAGCTACATTTATCAGATGGATGAAAATCTAGAATTCCATATTAAAGTATGGAAGCATAATTTATTAAAGATTTTTAATTTAAAGTTTTTTGTGTTGGTTTATATTCATAGAAGTTCATTTAATTACAATTTTTTGATTTTTTTTATCAATTTGTATTTAAAAAATCTTTTTATTTTGTTTTTATTTTGTTTATTAGTAGATTAAAAAAATTAATTCAATAAACACCCCACAGGTTTCATATTTTGAAATATATATGGACAAAATTAGAGATCTTCTTGACGGTAACTACCCATATTTTATTATATATATATTATTATTTATTGGTTTGCAAAGTTAATTTATAAAACTTGTTGGTTTCATTTGATTTTTCATTTAACTAAAGTAACCAAGACAAATTTATCCGTGCATGAGGACAAGAACAGAGTTCCTTATGTTAAGGTAATTCTTCCTGGTTTAATCATGATTTTCCTTTCTTGATTTTTTTAGTTTGTTTCTGTTTTCAATTCTTTATTTTAATTTTTTTGTGCATGTATTGACAGGGAGCTACAGAGAGATTTGTATCGAGTCCTGAGGAAGTCATGGAAGTGATTGATGAGGGCAAGGCCAACCGACATGTTGCTGTAACCAGTATGTTCATTTATATCCATCATCATCATTATCACTGTCATTAGTCAACATTGTATATTACCTTTGTCACTAACAGACATGAATGAACACTCCTCTCGAAGTCACAGTGTATTTTTAATAAATGTTAAGCAAGAGAACATTGAGACCCAGAAGAAACTGAGTGGCAAGTTGTATCTTGTTGATCTGGCTGGTAGTGAAAAAGTTTGTATATATCTCTTCATAATACATGTGTGCATAGTTTTACAATTTTTAATACAATTCATTTTTGAGCACTTTGAAAATGTCTTAAGTTGTCTTTATTGCTTACAAAAGTACCAAAATTTGCTTTAATTATACATTAAATCAAATCATCTTTATATTGTCTATATTTGTAAAAAATTTACAGGTTAGTAAAACTGGTGCTGAAGGAGCTGTGCTGGATGAGGCAAAAAACATCAACAAGAGTTTGTCTGCTCTTGGAAATGTCATTGCTGCTCTGGCTGATGGAAGTGTTAGTTGTTGGTGCTATGATGGTGAATTCTGGTGCTGCTGGTGCTGATGGATTAATGCTCATTTATTTGTAACATTAACAAAAGTAATTACATCCTCAGATGATATTAACAAATGATGAAATGTTTATCCCAAACAGAACTATGTACCATACAGAGACAGTAAACTGACCAGGATCTTGCAGGAAAGTTTGGGTGGAAATGCTCGCACTACCATGGTCATCTGCTGCTCTCCTGCTTCATTCAATGAACCTGAAACTAAATCTACTCTTATGTTTGGACAGAGGTCTGACTTTTTATATTTTTTATATTGTTTTTATTTTTATCTTCCTGATCTATCCGATTAATTGTTTTTTCAAAAAACATTTGCTATATTTTGTTATTATTGTTTTTAACATATTATTGTTATTATAACTTAATTTATGTCCAGGGCCAAGACGATCAAGAACTCAGTGATGGTGAATGAAGAGCTGACAGCAGAGGAGTGGAAGAGGAGGTATGAAAAGGAGAAGGAGAAGAATGCACGACTCACTGGAGTCATCGAAATGTTGGAGAATGAGCTTGCCAAATGGAGGGCAGGTCAGAATTTTTTCTTTTGGTTCATTTGACAGCGATAATCTAAACTTTTTAGTAATGATTTATTAAATACATCTATCTTCAAAACTAACTGGTCTCCATATTATAATAGTAAACACTGGAGCAATGTTCATTATTTTTATTGTTTGCCATGCACCGGGCATATTCCATGTCAGCATGGTCATCTTTGTTGTTCAGGTGAATCAGTTCCAGAAAGTGAGAGAGCCAGTCAGGTGAAGATCCAGGATAATCTTAGTGCTTCTAGCTCCACTCACAATCTTCCAAACATCGACAAGCCTGCTGCTGCTGCTGCTACTGCCTCAGCAGCTGTTGGAGCTACAGCTGCCGAGAAGCTTGTATGGGAAGAGGAGAAAATGAAACTCTATGAGCAGCTAGATGACAAGGTGATAGATTGTTTCATCTCTGTTGACGATGCTTCCATTTATTTTAATGTTTGAAAAGTTTAATATGCTAAAATATGATGTTCACTTGTTAAATCACCACTTTAAGTTAACACTTTAGTTGCTTTTAATTTATTAAGACGTTTATTTTCACACAGGATGATGAGATAAACAATCAAGCTCAGCTGATTGAGAAATTGAAGGAACAGAATCAGGAGCAGGAAGAAGTAATAATGGGCATCCGTCGTGAACGGGACAGTCTGCAAGTTGATGTGCAACGCATGCAAACTGAAAACGAATCATCCAAAGATGAAGTGAAGGAAGTTCTTCAGGCCCTAGAAGAGTTGGCAGTCAATTATGACCAGAAGTCACAGGAAGTTGAAACAAGAAATAAGGAGAATGACTCGTTGAATGAGGAACTTCAGAAACGAGTGGTGTGTTGGGCTGGGTTTTGCTCTATGATCTATGTTATGTTATTAATTATTTATGTTGATGATGTTTATGTTAGTCTAGTTTGAATTTTTGTCGTTGAATCATATGTTTGAAGTTATTATTGATGAACTGTAATAATAATAATCATGATACTATTGGCAAATATTGATCATCTGTTCGTTACTGAACCTTCAAATATTTGACAAATTACACAGTCGACTCTTCAGACTCTTGAATCAGAGCTGCATCAGTTGAAAGAGAGCAACAGCCATCAACGCAAACGCGTCCTTGACATGATGATGAATCTCATGAAGGATCTTTCAGACATTGGATCTGCCATCGGAAGCGAGTTCAAAGTCAGGCTTCTTTTAATTTTGATCTAATTTTTGCTCATACATTTCAATAAAATATGCCATAAGTATTTTATTTATTTCTGGTTAACAAGATGTCAAAATTATAGGATAAAGAATATGAGTAAACATAAAACTGGTAACACCATTTTCTTCTGAAAATAGTCATGATATATGTAGTGTTCTTGTGCATATAAAGGTTTTCCATATAATCTTAACTATTCTTCAACACACTCAACACAGAAATTTGTTTAATCTCTTCAATGATATTGATTATATCACTTTTTTTTGCATCCCTTAAACATGCTTTACTTAACAAAATTGCTCAAACATTCAATAGCTAATTTTACAATTTTAATAGCTGGATCTTTTGAAATCTCAACAACCTGGAGCTGCAGTTGAAAAGATAGAGGAAGACTTTACAATGGCACGTCTCTACATCAGCAAGATGAAATCCGAAGCCAAGACCTTAATGGCACACTGCACAAGTTTGGAAGGTATGCAAGCAGATAACAACAAGAAGTTGGAGGAAGTTGAAGGCCAGCTGTCTTCATGCAAGCTGCTGGTGCAACAGGTTTGCCAGATCTTGATCACTTTTTTAAATATTGTTCTTTCATAAATCTTTTTCTTTTTTTTATGCATTTTTCTTTTTTTTATTACAATGTATATTTATTGTATGTTGACACCATTTTTAGCATGAGGCCAAGATGAACATGGTGAGTGATTCATTGAAAGAAGTTGAACAGAAAAAGTCGTCACTTCAAGAACAAGTTGACCAGTTGACAGAAGAATGTGCCAAATTAAAAGCACAAGGTATCTATTACACAATTTTTGATGCTCTAAACTCAAGTTTTGTGTTACTGATGGTGAATTTGTAATTTTTTTGTCTTGTACTACATTCGTTTTCATATTTCACCACAAGAACAACTGTTTATGGCTCAAATGGAAGAACGAGAGAAGGTCAAAGACGAAATTCAAGCGACCAATCAGATGAAGGATGCTCTTGAGAAGCAGATGGAATCACACAGAGAACAACACCAGAAACAGTTGAATGAATTGAGGCATGAGATTGCTGATAAGCAATCAAAAATTGATCAACTTACCGAGTTAGTCTTGTTTTTTGTTGGCTTTGTTTATTCATATAAGGAAAAGCTTAAAATCAGCTTCCTATTTTTGATATTTGCTAAATTTCAAATTGAATCTGATTTTTACTGTTTGTTCTAATGAGTAAATATTTACTTTCCAGAACCTGCAAACGTTTGGAACTTGCTAAGGACAAACTCAGCTCTGATTATGATCGTTTGAAACAAGAGGAAGTAGAGAAAACAACGAAGCTTAATGAATTGTCGTTGCAGATGGACAGACGTGAACAGGCTAAACAGGACCTCAAGGGTCTCGAGGAAACCGTCGTGAAGGAACTTCAAACCCTGCATAATCTCAGAAAGCTCTTCGTGCAAGACCTTCAGAATAGAGTGAAGAAGGTATCAGTGGTAGTTGTCATGAGAATAGTTGTAACACCGGTTGTGGCAGTGATGGGTGTTGTGATTGCACTTATATATACCGCCTTAACAATTTATTAATTCAATATTTTAAACATTATCATCTTCTTCAGTCCCAGTTGAAATCGGAGGATGATGAAGACGAGAGTCTCAGCAGCCAGGCACAGAAGCAAAAGATCTCTTTCCTTGAAAATAATCTCGACCAGCTTACTAAAGTTCACAAACAAGTATTTATTTCAATTATATTATTTTGGTGACACTGTTTACACACTATCTACACTAACATTACAAATTTTTAAACTTCACCAGCTTGTCAGAGACAATGCTGATCTTCGATGTGAACTTCCAAAACTTGAGAAGAGATTGAGGGCCACTATGGAAAGAGTCAAGGCCTTGGAGCAAGCTCTCAAGGAAGCCAAAGAAGGTGCCATGAAAGACAGGAAGAGGTTTGTTGTGTTGAGATTATACTACACCACGCTATATGATTACAAAATTTTATGGCTTGAAATTATCAAATTGTCAACGACGCAGATACCAAATGGAAGTTGACAGAATCAAAGAAGCAGTCCGCCAAAAAAATCTTCTCCGTCGCGGGCACTCAGCCCAAATTGCCAAGCCAATCAGGGCAGGGCAGTTTCCATCTCCCCCATCACAACCAGCTGTCATCAGAGGTGGAGGAGGGGCTCCAGTGATTGTCAATCAAAATGGGCAATCGTAAACCTGGTCAACTTGGTCAGTTAGTTAATCTGTTGATTAGTGTAAAATTAAGTTAGAATTTTTTATTTTTTCATTTCCTTCCTTGTAGAGAGTAAAGAAGCAAGAAATATGAACAACACAAATGATATAATAATGATAATGGTAATGATAATTAATAATAAAAATATTATTACTATTTATTATTATTATTATGAATAATTAAATGTGCTAGCCATTAGCAGTGACGACATTAATCATCAACATTAGCTTTGATGCAAATGCAAAAGACAGTGCAAGCAGATCACAATCACCATGATGAACATTCGTGATACATTTCATATATGTATGTCTGTTCCTCCATTTACGTACGTCTCATAACTAACACGTTTTCATGTCATTCTTGCTAACGTTAATATTAATATGTTAATTATTATTGTTATTATCACTATTATTTTTCAATTATTATCACCGATGTTTGTATTTATTAATCTGGCTAAAGTATATTGGCAATGATGATTCTGATGATCAGACTGTAATATGTTAACACGGTGAAGGAAGTTATATATATATATACAGTATTGTTTAAAATGTATATATATATATATACATATAATGTACATACATATTTGTATAAATGGTACCCTTTATACCAGCATTACTATTTAACCATCATCATCGTCATTGTTTATACCTATACACCTATATGTGTATATGTAATATGTATATATATATAAATACATAAATATATATGTATATATATAATATATATATATATGTGTTTATGTATTGTGTATATGCATCGGTTTGCATTGTGTTTATAACTTTTGTTTGATTATGCTTAAAATAGTTTTAAATGCTTCATTGTATGTTGTCTCTATAAAAGTTATCACCAAAAATAAGTTAACTGTTGTTGTTGTTATTATTATTACTATTTTATTTCAGTTTATTTATTATTGGTTATTCCCTAATTCTTTCATTTGTGTTGGATTGGTATGGTTGGAGTTTGAGGTTAAGAGGTGTTTGGTAGCAAAAATTTGTCGGAACAAAGATATAGTACTAGGGTTTGAAGTGATTTCCACAGATCTAAATTGCAAATTTTACTTAATAGTACCATTCAGAATGGTTCATACTTTTTTTTATTTAAACTTTCATATATTTCAATTAATATTTCTTGCATTGTGAAATTTATTTCTATTCTTATGTATTGGTCATATTTTTAATAGCGTATATTTAAAAATTTTTTTCTTTATCGTATTTTTACCTGCTCATTTCATTTTCTTATATATGTGTATGTATGTTTGTATATGTGTATGTATTCATTTATGTATTTAAGTTTGTTTGTGCGTGTGAGGGTTGTGTGAAGGTTTCACGTTGTGATCAGTATTAAATGCACTGTGTTTAGACATATGTCTGTGTGTATGTTATGTGAATGTGTGTTACGCATGTTTGTGTGTGATCATGATCATGTCCTCTCTGTGTCTATATAAGTTTTGTCCATTTTTTCACTTATAATTTTATTTAATTTAGTTAACAGTTTGTTTTAGAGCTTGATTTTGCACTGTCTTCGTCATCTTTATTATCATTACTACTGTTTAAATTTTTGTTGTTTTTTTTATTATTATTCTTATTTTTTTACTTCGTTTATTATTATTACTATTGTCATTATTATTATTATTGATAAATTTCGTTTCAAATACATTTTGCATCAGACGCATTTGAATATTTAAATGATGGTTTTATAATGTTATATCTCACGTCTGTGTGCATGTGTGTGTGCATGTATGTACATGCACAAGAAAATGTAGTGATGATAAATATTCCGATGACGATGATGAAGATGATGATAATAATGATGAAGGTGATGAAGATGGTGATGACGGCGTAGAGGTTGTTATTTCCATAAAAACCATAAATAATGATTTCTAGTTAAACCTTCTCATGTACACTTTTCATTGATGCTAACAGTAGCAGCTCTCGTTGTTGAACTCACAAATAGTGATAATGAATAATAACGTTTATCACTATTTAAGATTGTGTCGAGATGTTATCATCGTTATGGTAAAATTAACAGTTTTACTAATTTTTACTTTTCCTCATTCAACGCTTTCTTTGTTTAATATTTGCAGTCTAGTCAGCAGATAAACTTATTTAAGAATCATACTTTTTCAAATATAGCCTGGTACATCAAAATATCTAAATGCACGACAAACGTTTTTCTTATTACGAAATTTTTATTTTCAAAATAATTCTCCTCAAAAATTAATTCTGAATATTCAAAAGTTGTTATCAGCTTCTTTGAATTTTTTCCGCTGACTACTCTAGGAAAATTGTTAATTTTTTACTCTCAGTAAATTATAACAACAGTAATTAACTTGTGATTTATATACATTGTAATCTTATTTATTCTAAGTAGTATTATTACTGCCCTTTTTAGGTTATTTGTTGCCAAATATTTTTTCTTTCACTTTTTTTTACATATATGTATGTAGGTTTCTTCAAACTTTTGGGTGTTTTGCGCAAAAGTTTATTGCCTACATACCATTTTCGAGTTTATCGCTTAATTTGTATAGTTTTTATTTATTGTTATTATTATTTACATGGTGGTAAACTTACTGAATACATGTATATTTAGTTTAGCGTCTATTCTCTCTTTATTTTTTGTAAATTTCATAAAATTTATTTTTTTATCTTTGTCTTTTTTTGCATTTCTTTCCAAATTTGTTTATACTTTGATGAAGAATTGTGTCTTTGAAATCAACATTTTTTTTAATTTTTACGTATCTTTCATTGTTAATATTTTCAAGTTTACCATTTTAGTAAGTTGGAGTAATTTTTGAAATGGCAGAACCATCAAAATTTTATTTATTTCAACTTTTTTGTTTCATTTCATTAAAGCAAATGTCTTTTTCGTGGAAACATTTAACTTGTACTTGTATGAATTCATTTCTGTAAAATAATGTTTCATTGCTTTTGATGTAGTTAACAATATTGAATCATACATACCTACATAATAACATGTCGATACTTTTTATAGCATGATGGATTGAACTCTTTAATTTAAGTTTTGTAAGCTTACTAGAGTTTTTTGTAGAATAAAATTTTTTCACCAAGAAGATTGCGGGTAAGTTCGGTTGAATTATGATGCCAATTTTAAATTCAAACTCATTGTATCCGCTCGCATTTATTGGTCATTATATACGAAGTTTGGTTAAGTACGGAGCTTGGGGATCGTTTCCTTTCCCAAAATTGATCGCGTATTATTCAAATATAAACATGTTATTAGGAGAATGTTATTAGTTCGTGTGTACACTTTAAATGACGTAGGCAGAAATTAAGGTGATGTAATGTTTTCATTTTTGAAGAGGAGTATGAATCCATCAAAATTACTGATGATATGTGGCGAGCTATAGCGGCATATAGAGCTCCATCGCCTTCACCTTTAAAATTCAAAAATAGCTCAATAATTAATTTGCCGGGGCCTGCGGTGTATGCTGAATGGAATGCAAAATCACTTCTAATATATAATAAGATCTTGCGTTTAATGCACTGTATATTCATTAACAGTCGGAAAGTTTTCTTCCGTACCAAGAAATTTTAATGTTCGCATTAATGAGACAGAGATGTCACTTAGAGTGGGAAGACATTTTTTTTCAATTGTAACGCGCTCTGTTATTTTTTAAAATTTTGAGACAAGGAGTCAGGAGGTAATCTCCATAATACGGCAATATACGCTGTATGAACGTTCTACAACAAATAACCAAAACTAAATCAACGTAATCGATCTTTAATAAATTGTTTCTTTAATGCGATGGTTAAACGACTAATACCAAAGCAAAACTGGAATTTTAGATTTTTTATTAAAATTTTATGAAAAATACCCGTGCAGAAAAAGCTATCAAGCATATATAAAGAAGGTACTTTAAAAAACTTTATCTTCAACTAGATATTTTTGAACTTTACCTAAACACTCATCTAATCGCAAAGCCGTTTTGAGTTTGGTTTCTTTTTTTAAACTTTGGTTGTAGTAAAATCAGATAGATCGCTGTGTGATATTTAATCATGATTTGAAGCGAAATTTTGTAGAAACTCTATTTTAAATTATTTTTAATATGTTTGTTTTTTTTATGTTTTATTTTTTTTGGAAATATTTTTCGAAGTCTATATTTTTACTTATTCTGTCTACTTGTGGTGCTCCAAGTCAGAGAAGAGATGAAGGTTAGTTAATTAAATCATCATTTAGAAATTAGTTAGATAAAAATATCAACGTAGTGTAGTTAAGTTAGTGTATGTAATGAACGTTTTCAAAGTTAGCACGTGTTTTCTGTGTGTGTTTTTGTTTTATGTATTTCAAATAAATGTTGCTGCTATTGTGCATTATTTATTTTATGATTGAATTTTGTTCTTGAAAGTAATGTAATCATAATGTAATTAAATTAAAATTAAATTATTATGTTGAATTAAAATAGAACTAAAAAAATACAAGAGCTGATACAGTACAACATTAGTTTTACAGTACTTCAGTAACAGTACAGTATGAGTACAAAACAAAGACAGCTTCTTAAAATTTAAAGCCTTTAAATTTAAATCTTATTTTTAACTGATTAGTAGGTTAAAAACCGGCAAAATACTAGAACAGTGCCTGCAACGCGAGAGTAAGTATGAATTAGATAGTGCACATGATTAAAAAACGTGAAAATACTTTTAAAAATATAAATTTTAATCTAAACCCTAACCAAACCCTATCAAATCTTTTATATAAAACTTATTTACATGTAAATAACGTGTTTTCAATTGAATGGTAGGCACTGTCATAGGATTATGCCTAAAAACCTGCTATTGGTGGCCTTCCCAGCTTCTCGTTTTTATTTTTATAGTTTGTTAATATACTAAATTTATTAATTATTAATCTATTTTATGATATCTAAATAAATAATTAATCTTTGTTCTTTATATATATATATATATATATATATATATATACATATATATATATATATAGTATATATGGTTTATTGTAGTCTAATCATTACACTTTACCATTTGTACCATTTGGCAGCAATTTGAGAAAGAATTAAAGAATTATTAGTCCATTTGAATGTTAAACATTTGGAACAGTTTATATGAAGATGATGTCAATGCCTAAGAGTGAATGAATTTAAAATAAATTCTTAATGAACGTGGATTTTAAATTTGATTGGAAAGCTGGTTTATGATGTTTGGAACAACTGCTCCATTGAATGGGGTTAATGAATGAGAATATTTTTATATAGATAATCATCATATTTTATTATTTCCTGGTGTATGATATTGGAACAATCATTTTGTTGAAATTGGTTATTAAGTGAAAATATTTTTATGTAGATAAATAACTTTTTTTTGTTATTTTTCTATTCTTTTTCTATGTTTAATATGAAAAAGACATTTAATTTACGTAATTTTCATTGATATGGGCTTAGGAGCATTAATGTTTTGCCTATTTTTTGTTCTTAATAATTATGATAATAATAATAAATCTAAATCTATACAATACACATACAAATACAAATATGATGTTTAAAGATTAAACATCATATATAAAACTTTAATCTATGATCTTGGCTTGGTTAATTAATTTTATATTTTGAATCTTCATTCATGTAAATACATTTTTTTCTGTCATCATCATACTCCTCACATGACAGACAGGCTAAAGTCATGTGATTCATTATTTCATTATACTTTGTATTGTATTCTTCCAAATACACGAATAAGTATTTGTATTTATAATTATATCATGCCAGCATTTGCATGGTATAACTAGGTTATAAATTTATTTGGTGTATATGTAAAAATTGTTTCGCACATTTAAAAAAAAATTGTTTATTGATACCATTTTTTTAAATTATTAAACATTCATATTTGTTTGATGATGAGGGTAAGAAGGTAATTAACTAGTTATACATAAATTATTAAGGGATGTTTTGTGCTAGAGTATTTTGTTTTAAAAGAAGTTAAGAAAGTTAACAAAAAGAATTATAATTTATCAGCCGTAGTCCACATTCCATTTATGATTTAATGTCAATTCTTTTTGCTATTTTGTATTGTTTATCAGGCAACTTGACTTAGGCATTTTATATGTATGAATTCTTACTAATCATTCACAAATACATTTTTAGTGTATCTCTCTCTCTCTCTTTTTCTCCCTCTCTCTCTCTTTCTTTCTTTCTCTGTGTGTGTGTGTGTATGAGTGTGCGTTCGTGTATGTGCATGTGTGTGTGCGCGCGTGTATGTGTGAACTATTAACATTTCACATACCTCCCTTGTTGTCATTGTCAATCACATTTATGTAACTTTTATTTATAGATTATTCATTTAGTTAATATTTACCTAGTTGATTTATTTTGTTAAAATATAGTTGGATGTTGAGTTTGATTGTTTAATTTATTTTTAAGCTCATCATCCTTTATCAACATTATCACATTCTTCATCATCATCTTCATCATTAATATAAACCAAATCCATCATTCATTCATTCAAATCCATCATTCATTCATTCATCATCATCATCATTAATGTAATCACATTTCTCGTTCTCATCATCATCCTTATTATGTCTCATTCTTTGAATTTCTTAAATATTTGTGTCATCTTTTAGTAATTTTATGCTATGTTTGTTACATTTACATTGATAACTGTCACAATGGAATGTTACTTACTTGTTGTTGCTATTTACAGTTATGCATATATGCTCTCTCTCGCTCTCTCTCTCCCTCTTTCTCATTCTCAAGGAAATATCTTATTTATTAAAAAACAAGGAATCTTAGAATTTAGGATAGTTTTCATTATTAACCTCAAAGGAATGAATGAATTAATGAGTGAATGAATGAATGAATTAATGAGTGAATGAATGAATGAATAAAAGAAGAAAGGAAGGAAAGAATTGATAAATAAAGGAATGTATAAATAGATTTGTTGACAGCTTAATTGGTTATGGCTAGATAAATAGATGAGCTATTAACTTGGTCCTGTGTTATAGAGGTATGTAGGAGCAATATAAATGGACAGTTGGACAGTTGTATTTGTTAGATGGGTGTGTTAATGGTGGTCAGATGGACGAATAAATGGATGGATACACACATTCATCTATGAATGATGACTGGATTAGATGTTAAGTGAAAGTGTGAATGGTTGCATTAATGGTTCCAAATGTGATTATTCACTCTGGCTATCTTTATCTTTACCATTATTAATATAGCTGCACCTCCATCAATTAACTTAATAACTGGCTTGTTCGTTTAAGAGAATATTATTATCTCCATTGGATGCTCAAACAATTACTTCATACTAAACAAATGTTATAAATATAATAATTTTTAACATTCTATCTAATTCAGTTTTAATTTCTCTCTGCTACATTTATTTTTAACTAGTTACAAGTTTAATAATTAAAAACTTCATCAAATATTTTTGTTTTATACATTTCGTTTCAAAACCTTTGCTACCAAAATTGTTACTAACTACTTAAATTGATAATCCACACAGAGCCAAAAATCGTAGAGAGCCCCAAAAACGTAACCGCCTTAACACACGAGAACGTAACGCTATCATGCTCCGCCAGTGGTCACCCCAAACCAATCATAACGTGGCAGAAAAAGGAAGGAACAAATTGGCAGAACCTGTCAGGTCAGCACAGGGTCCTACAGCGGGGCAGCCTCGTCCTCATCAATGTCACCTTCAGTGTCGAGGGTTTCTACAGATGCACTGCAAGTAATCACGTCAAGTCAGTTCTTTCTGAGAGTGCCTATGTCACAGTGCAAGGTGCAGATTGTTCATTTGTATTCAAATGTCAATTTTCAAATTATCTAAATTATATCACCTACAAATGTTTTTTTTTAAACTCCCACCTACATCAAACTTAGTAAGGTTCCTTATTTAATTTATAAATGTCATTTCTAGAGTTAAATGGACAAGTTTATAAGACTTTGAATGCTTTTAACGTCATATATTTACTTACGAAACAGAGAAACTGTACTTTGTGAGACCGTTGAGGAACAGGACAGTCTCAAGTGGCACCGATGTGGTGTTGGTTTGTTACGTCACTGGTACACCTCAACCAACTCTAACCTGGTTCAAAAATAATAAACAGGTAGATGCATGCACTTTTTTGTTTTTACAATCACTTCATTGTAATCTCTATTTACAATAATACTTGCAACATTAATAAAAGATGCCATATTAAATTTGTAAAGCTGTACGATGGTGGAGATGGTAGTGGCCAACCCATTTCGACCAACACGTACCGGTTCACTGCCACAGAAACAGGCTTGTATAATTGCACGGCAAGCAACAAGATTTCCAGCATATCCACCTCTGCTTTCATCACTGTTGATGGTGATTTCTTTCATTCTTACATGTCATTTTTAATAACATCATTAATAAGATTATCATCATTTTTATAGTTATTTTTTATTATTGATAATGTTTACATTTAAAATTGTGTCTATTTTTAATAATATTCAACAAAATAATGATGAGCTTAATTATCTATTGGTCAATTAATTATCAATTAATTAATTATTAATAACTGAGATGATTTATCATGCATGAATAATTTCAAGATAGCACCCTAAATTCAAATGTAGATTTTCAGTGCATGGAGTATAACGGGAGTGTGTGCCATGGTCACCTGATGTTCAACAGTGTCGTCCGAATTTTATCTCAAAATTATACTCTGTCCAGTGAAGGGAGAATCGCCTCTATGACGTCATCAATGTTGCCTTCGTCATCCTGCTTCCTGGAAGCAATCAAATTTTTTTGTAATATTTACTTTTTGCCTTGCGATTCATCAGCAGCAGCAGCACCCCCATCGCAACCGCTGACATGGATGTCTTCACCGCTGTCGTCGTCATCATCACAGTCTTCAACAGTGTGCAGGTTGTTACGCTGAGTTTGTGTTTTAATTATTTGCGGAGAGAGGTGTGTGTGTTTTATCATTTTATATTTCATGCTTCAGAGAATCGTGCTTGAAAGTAAAGAACCTTTGCCAGGAATGGTGGGTCGAATGGCCTTTATCAACGCGATCATCTTCCTCAACAGTTCAAGGACTGTATTACGATTGTGATGCATTACCATCATCGAATGTAGATGATGGTTTGGGCGTCAAATTTGATGACAAGCACACTAGACCAACATGCCTTAGTTTAGATAACTTTGATGATGAGGATTCAGTTGAGAAAGGTTAGAATAGAGGGTTATTATTTATTGATTTTGTTTTTTTTAACACTTTTAATTGAGTATTTTATTTATGTACTTGTGAGTCATTCTAGAGAGTCGAGATCCTCTGCTGTGATCGGCGATTGATATATTTGTTTGTTTATTTAACTGTTTATGTTATATTTTTTTGCTACCAGATGATCAGAGTTCTATGTCTCAACGTGCTCTTCAGAAAGATCCGTTAAAAATGAACAACCCCTGGACTTCACCTTCACCATCTGCTACCGACGGCATCAACAACTACAACAACAAGGATGACGAACTCATCCATCAAGAATCGAACGCTGGGGAAGAAGATTCAACTGGAGCACTCATCGGTGGCATCGTTGGTGCTATCATCGCCATCGTCATTATTGTAATTGTCTTTGCTGTCTTTTTTTTCAAGTGGCGTGAAAGAAAATGTCGATTACCAATAATGTCAACGGGTCAAATTACAATTCCAAACGCTGACAACAGTGACATCATGCTGCGTCCACTTACGGCAGCGAATGCGAGTGAATCATTGACTGCTCTCCAACAAGCTCAATCATCTTTGCAGCTGCAACAACAACCATTTCAACAGCAGAGTAACAGCGCTGCTAACAATAATAGTCATTTAGGCTCTTATCAACTCGATAGAAATTCAGTTGTATATGAAAGTGATATCGCTGTCGGCGCTTTTGGTCCAGTTTTTAAAGCTAGACTTAAAGGCAAAACGAATATTAAAATTGAAAACGAACTTAAACCGAATACAGCTAGTAGCTCAGCTACGGCAGCATTACTTGAGTTAGGTTTTAGTGGTTCTGGAGGAACAGCCACTGGTGCATCAGGTGAAATGGAATCAGACAAAAATTTTGTTGCAGTAAAAGTTCTAAGAGAAGGTTGTTCGGAAGCCGTTAAACAAGAATTTGCTAGACAGACTTCACTAATTGCACGCCTCAGCCACACTAATGTAATCAAATTGGTTGGCGTTTGTTTTCTAGGAAGTCCATTAAGTATCGTCGTGGAATATATGGCTCATAGAGACCTTCATTCCTACTTACCAGTTCTAAAACCAGCCCATTACTTCCATTCGGAAAGATTTTATTCCAGACAACTAAGCATCGCCCGCCAGCTGGCAAGCGTTCTGGAACATTTAAAACGCCGCCGTTTCTTGCACAGGGATTTGGCCGCCCGCAATTTTCTAGTCAGTGCCGAAAATTTACCAGACGGTTCACCTTTGGTGAAGCTGGCTGATTTTGGCCTAGCAGTCGAGTTACCAAGTAATTTGGATTATTATGAAGGCATGGAAGCAGAACCTATCGCTGTCAGGTGGACTGCTCCAGAAGCCATTCAACATGGTTACTATTCATTTGCATCAGATGTCTGGTCTTTTGGGGTTCTACTTTGGGAAGTGTTGAGCTACGGCGCTCATCCATTTGATCATATTAAACAACTAGATGAGGTGTCTAAATATGTTCGGAATGGTGGCCGACTTGACAATCCATGCCCTGAACATCCTGAAATTGGAGAACTTATGCGACAGTGCTGGCTGAAAGAACATGACAAAAGATGTAGTGCGTACTATCTAAGCAAGTCATTTGATCACCTGATAGATCAGGCCAGAAATTCCAATTGCTGATCGAAGGCGAAAATTATTTTGCATCCCAATTTCTTTAGTTAATTTTTTACATGTTTTTATCTTTCTTTGCCTATCTGCTTGTATTGTTCTTTTGTAGGATGTAATTTTCATTTTGATATAAAATCATTGATATGCCCCCTTTGTTTGTGCTTAACTTTAATTATTTCATTTGTCCGCCTCTCTAGTTCTCTTTGCTTTTGCATGCATGTTATGGGACAATGTATTGTTGATAGTTGTATGTAAATCTGTCTTCAGCAGGAATGTTACGCAGTTACGACATGTGTCATGGCATTCATTTCGTATTTTTTTACTTTCTCTGACTATTTTAAGTCTTTATATTCTTTACATAATATACTTTTTATTTTTACACAATTTGTTTTGAAAAATATTAACAGAAAATTAATAATAAATGAAAATTCTTGATAGTAGAAATAGTTTTCAATTTATTAATAAAATAACTTAATGTGTATTTGTTCATTAAAATAAAACATGAATCGTATTAAAAGGTAGATTTATTTCGAATGGTCCCCAGACAGCCATTTAAATTAAAGAAACGGATTGTTGCTTTCCCATGGCGACCTCAGGCCTCTCTAATATCGAGTTGCATTGTTTCTCTATGGGACTCAACAAAAACACGCACTATTGAAATCGTTATTGACGTACATACCTGTTCGAATTTGAACATGATTCAGAGTTGGTCATACGTATTTTATATCTTTGTATGCAAGTATGTATATATGTATTTACGAAAGTATGCACGTGTGTTAATATGAATATCTCTAATAACTATGTGCAACGTGTGAATTTGTATGTGCGTTTGAGAGGTATGTCGTTTTTTTGAAGAGATTGCAAAGTCACATAGACAAGATTATTTGGGTTAAAATAGTGTTTTTTGGCGAATTGGTTTTTAGTGAAGAAAGGGTTGGATCAGCTGAGCTAACAAGAATCGAAAATGATATGAAAATGTGGCCAGTATAAATTTAAAAAGTATCTAACCGAATTATAGCTACTAAAATATTTCAACTCAAACTCAATTGAATCACCTCTTGTATTTTCAAAAATACCATTAATTTCATAAGGCTTGGCAACGTCAAAATCGTTCGCTGGTTATATATAGGTTGAAGGAATTTTGTGATGCTATCTCCTTTTACTGATGTGATGGCTTAGACACTTGGAATTGTTTGTTGACTCTTCTGGACTTAGGAAGAGTGCAATAGATATTTTAGCTTTTTTTAACTAAACTAATGCAAGGGTGAAAAAACTTGGCATTAGAATGTAACAAATCGCAGTATCGCCAGTATGTTCGGTTACATTGATGGATCTTATGAAATTTTGAATAAAACACCCATGAAAGCTTGGTTCGCCGTGATTTCAAATGTTATTTTGTGTTAATAAGTTAAACTAACCCTGATCTTCTCCTCACAATTTATTTTACGCGAACCTCCGTTTTGTCGACCTGTTGTTGCGAAAATAATGATGAAAAAAAAGTTACCGAGAAATAATATTTTGCCGATATTCATCGCTCTGCTTCACCACAAATGTGCAACTTCATCGATGGACTGACAGACTGCATCTTACGAAATGAATTTCACAGAAATGACGAATCTCTTCAAAACTCAAAAACTCATACGTAGGCCTACGTCACTGTCATAAACGTGTTCCACTTCGGTTGATTATTTTTTGTTATGTATCAGAATGAATGTGACGTAAATGCTGCATTTGCTTCCAATAAAATGTATAACGGCCTCATAAAAATGCGATCGGGCGATTCTAGTTTAAATAAATTATGAATGAATGTTGGTTTGGGGGTGAATTTATTTAATATTTCAATGCTTTCCTGTTAATTTTAAAATATAATTACTAGAGTTAAATTCCTATACTGAAATTCCGGACCATATATTCCATCAGTCCGCAATCCAATTGAACGACAAACAAACAGTGAACTGAATGATAAATGTCTACGTTGTATAATAATTTTTTAATAAAAAAATTGAGCCTTCACTTCAGTTTCAATTTTGCGTTTCATACTCTATGACATCATCAACGGCTGGTGGGGCTGCTGGCGTGCGTTGAAGCGCTGGAAATCATACGTGCTCTCATCTCCCACTTGTCGCTGCATTTTTGCTCGGTGTTGACGTTTGATTCACGCACATGAGATGAGTAATTATACTCATGCATATTAAATATATGTATCTATATCATTCACTACTTCCATTAGTTTATTTTTCTTATTATTCTGAACTATATCATCTATTTTATGATCATGTATATTTTTTTCATAATATTGTTGTATTATATATAACCTTACAACATTTCAACAAATTGAACAATTTCCAAAAAATTCTAATAAGGAAAATTGAAAAGACAAATTTTAAATTGATTAATGCCAACAATTTGGTAGAATTCATACAATACTGTATAAAATATGGTCTCCTTCCAGCATATATGGTGGTAGGTGGTGGTTGGTGATATATATATATATATATATATATATATATATATATATGTGTGTGTGTGTGTGTGTGTGTGTGTGTGTGTGTGTGTGTGTGTACAGGCGTACATACATATATACGTAAGAACATATAAGTGTATGTATATAAATTATTTATTTTTATTTATATGAATGTCTGGCTACATCGACTGCAAGCATGTACAACATTCGGCAACAATTAAAAGTGATGTATCGTTCATTTCCATTGCTCCGCCAATTTGGAAGCACGTGAGACTGGTTCGCAATGTGCCTCTTTTTTGGGTACTCTGATAATTAGGAACAATGATTTATGTACTGGGTGAATAGCGCTGTTCCTGTTATATTATACGAAGAGTGAAAATAGCATATATGTAGATCTATGTATATGATGTATCTAGTGTATCTAGACAACGTGGAAGTTGGGAGTGGAACCTTTCTAGATCTACCACTGTATAAGCTTGCGCGTGCATGTATAATTTGCCTGTCGTGTGGTTTGAATGTATTTTTTGTTTCTTTTATTATTATTAAGGATGTTACAGCCTTTGTGGCATGAGAGTTTAAAGAAGCAATGAGTATGGAATGATGTTTCAGCAGTTCTGCGTTGACGAAGCTATTGAATTAATAACGAAATGATAAATTCGCACGCGCCATGAAATGTTTTTCCAGATTTCCAGCTTCGAAATTTACGCTCGTGTATAAAATCACAGGTACATTTTAATTGGTTAAGGTTTGAAAATTTAGAAGTTTGATTAATTAGTAATAATACTTATAATAATGAAACAATATAATAATAAAATCAGATACATATAATAACAATAATAAAGAAATAATAATAATAAAATTTAATTATTTATAACTTGGGAATCTTGTCCAGTAGAAACGGAATGATTTTGTTAAATTTTAAATTTTATAATTTTTGTTTGTGTCAGCAATAATAAATGTTGAAGTAGTTGTGGTTTTTATTCCATGTCATTCATTCATCATGGATAGATTTATTTCTCAAGAAATTATATTTCCAAAGAGCATTGATTTGAGTTGAGGCCATCTTGAAACATTCTCATGCACTCAGCTCAGTGATCGAAATATTTTTTTGTCATCATTCATGTGACGTCAGCTGTCTGCCTGACGAGAAAGCTAGTTAGATAGTAGGAAGATGTTTCGCCCTGGATCAAGTGCAAAAGAAATCTTCAATTGTTACATGCACCGTCACATCTTATTCCCATATCTTTCCATCATAATTTTCCGTCGTATCTGACAATCATATTTAACAATCACATCTTACTATCATATGTCACTATCTTTTGATATTTGCCAGCATTGTGTTTTTGCTTGCACAAAATTTCAGTGATTGATTGGAAGTTTAATAAACATACATTTTAAAAGTTACACTCCGAGACCGATGTAAGGAGTAACGGAATAGCGTACCATTTTAATAGGATCTACATCTGCTTCTGTAGCGTGCATAGGAGTTTCAATTATCGCCGATCTAATGAAAAGCATTGATAAGATGATAATTCAATTGCGTGCAGGCATACCGCGCCATACATCTCTGCTCGCACGCAAGGCCGAAGAATATTTGAGAAAGTTGGATTGTTATTTTCACGTCTGTGTGTTATTCATCCAAGCGTTATTGCATATCTTTTTCAGTTTATTTATTTATTTATTCATTCATTCATTTATTCATTCATTTATTTATTTATTCGTTCGTTCATCCATTCCTCATAATATACCCTCATCTACCTATCTACTCAACTGTAAAAGTAAAACAATCAAATGTGAGTTTTTCAAATTTTCCTAGTAAATTGAACCAAACAGTTGATGTAATGTAACGATGAAAAATGGCGAGCTGTTAGGATGAAACAGCAAATACCAAAAAACTGACAGGAACTTTGGAGTTAATTTGCCTGTCTGGACATAAACACACAATCCGGATGAAGCTGATAGTGAAACAATGGCAATATAAAAGAGAAGTAAGGAACAATATGAACCTTGGAACACAATCCGTCTGTCTCTCTGCCTGTCTGTATGCCTGTCTGAAGGCCTGTCTGTCTGTTGGCTCGTATTCATAAACTTCCAATAAACGAATGAAGTGATTGCATAAATAATTTATAAGTAATGAGAGGAGCACAAGACCATGAAGACGTACAAGTGTGTGTGTGTGCTTGTTGTCTCCTTCTCTCTCTTCTCTCTCTCTCTTTCTATGTATGTGTGTATGTATGCGTGTGTATGTGTTGCAACAAACGTTCACGATACTCGAGTTCTAGGCGCTTGATCGATTTATTAAACAAGTTTTCAATTTCTTTTAATTTTTGTTTGAAATAATTTAAAAACATTTTATCTTTTCTTTTTCATGTATATGCTTAAGGTAAACAAAAAGTATCGATTGAAAGATTTAAATAATTTCAACCTTTTGTTTTTGCACAATCAAAAAACAATGTCGAAAAACATTTGAAGATGTGGATTTGTTAAAAATGAAATCAGCGCTATATAAATATAAAAAGTGTGTTTGTAAAAATAGCTGGGTGATTCTCATTAAAAGTGATATGTGTCATTTGGAGATACCATAAAACAACAATAATTACATTAGATAACTGTAATTACATTAAATAACATTAATTACATTTAATAAATAATCTCTATCTCGAAGAAAATTAGTGGATGCTAATTGAAAATGGTATAAACACGCGCAAGTGATAATTCTAACACGTTCAAACAAATACATGAAAGTAACAATTTGAGGTTAATATTTTGAGTATAAAAAGTTATTGCTAGCATGTATATCAACATTTCAATAAGCAATCGGTACAAAAAGTCCATGAAAGTTTTAAAAGCTCATTTTAGATACGTAAAATATGTAGGAAAATTTTTATTAAAAATGATATAAATGTATATGAGAGGCTTACCGCATTTAATAATTTCATTTAAAAAGTTGTCCGCTTGATAAAAAAATGAATTAAATTAAAAAGAAACGATTCAATTGAGGATGGTAATTACTTTGTACTTGAGAGTTCTCTCGGGACGTTGGTTTCCAACTAAAATCGCACCAATGGAAAACTTTATAAAAACTGTCTAATCAAGCTCGAACAATCACATCCCTCCATCATTGCAAATGTTTTTAGTCACGCTTCGTTTTCTGTCAGTTTAAAGGTTTCAACTCTTTGTTTGTTTTTCTGTCTGTTTGTTTGTTTGTTTGATCGTTTGCTTGTTTGCGATTTTGTGCCTTGTTCGACATGATTGGGTTGAGTGGTAGTTGCAATTATGAAATGTTTGTTTATAAGCATATTTTAAAATCTTAATATACCTCTGACTACAAAATAAGGAAAGTATTTTCAATATAAAGATCACATTTTGCTGAACCAAAACATTCGTTATCAATTATTGCATTTAAATTTATAAAATAATACATAAAGAAGAAAACATTGACATAAAAAATTTTTTTTTACTTTCTCTAGTATTTCTAGTATGTATTTCTGGTTAATTTTAGCACTCTGATTTCAAATCAGTAAGCAATTTGTTTAAAACTTTAAACTCGTTTTAATGCGTCGATGAAAAGACACTGGTCCTGAACTTCATGTTAAAGACCGAGATGTGTCAGGATATTGTTGACATTATTACAATAGCAGATACTATTATCATCTGATCAAAAGTACTGCATAAGTTTACTTTACAGTATCTGTAGCGATAGTTGCATATTTTTGCACCAGGAACTATTATGCTCCATTGTTTTATTTGTGACCCAAGAAGCAACGATGCGTCATTTACATAAAAGGTTATCAGCCTTTTTCTTTGGAACGCAGTGGAAAAGGGCAAAACGGTTTTCAGATTTAAAATCAGCGTAAAAAATTATATATAAACATTTAATGTTTTGTAGGAAAGAAAAATTATGTATGTCAGTGAAATGAAAAGAAAGTTTCCTTTGCCTAAGCTCTCGAAGATCCTATGCAGAAGTCAACGCTTTTCCAACTCATACCATCCTCTGGGCACGGGTAGATAAAATGAAGAGGTAGGAAAAAATTTAGCATCCAGTGTTTTCCGAAAACCCAAAAAAAACTTTTATTCCATTGATTGATGTATTTGATAGCTCGGTTGATTGCGTAATGGAATTGTGAAGAATTGACCTCGTTTGTTTTATTTTCGCTGGTAATGATGCCAATGCCTCTTTCTTTCTCAAAAGGTGTCAGATTTGATAATATTAATTTCAGTTGTTCGATAAAAAATGTTCCGCATACGAATGAAAACCAAACTAATGAATAGAGAACGACAACCAGTCCAAGATCCATCAGAGTACACTTACCCCGAATCATCTTCACCACAGTCATCGGCAGTACAACATCTGAAAGACATCCAAAAATTCCGTTTTTTTCTAAGTCACTTTCAGTTTCACTTTTCTCTTCAATTTTATTTGAGCTTCCATTCCCGCCACAGCTATTGACATCAACGCAGTTTTCATTAGAAACGCATCTGGTGAACAAGTATAGTGCGGAATGAATCAAACAAAATGTGATTGCACAACAGGTCCAGAACAAGAAAACAACAAAATGTCGCTGATTGTTCAAGCCGATGCAGTTGGTAGCGAAGAAGCAGTGGTGATCTCTCTTCAGCACGCAGCATCGACACAACTTGCAGTGATGCGACCTCGGGGGCCTCACGATTCCACAATAATGACACGGCCTCCACGACCAATAATGATAAACTACGACTTTATTTCCATTTTTATTTGAGGTTGCGTCACAAGGCATCATCTGAATAGCTTCCGAGTAGTTGAGTTGTCTATTGCCGTTTAGAATGTGTGCATTGTAAGGGTGACCAGCGATAAAACTCTTATATTCTACATCATAACTTGTCATATCGACTATGACAGAATCTTGAATTTTCCCTGGATGTGACGTGCAATCAACATCGTTTACATTGTTCTGAAAATAGTGAGTTGGATATTTGTTGGCTATAATTTTTGACAATAATTTCTTTTTTATTAATAAATTCAGACATTCTTCTTTATTAAGTTGTTTTGGATCAGCATTGTTAAACCCCAAAGTTATTACATTAACGTCGTCACCTCTATTAATTAACCGATTAACCTCATCTGAATTATTTTTCAAGACTTCGTTCGATTTAATGAAGCAAAACTCTCCATCACTCAACGGCATTAGGATCATGGTATGGTGATCCCACTGCATTTTATTGCTACTGCCTACAGGACGAATCCCAGTTAACGGCAGAGTACAGTTTTCCGTGTTCTTCAAAGTAGAGGGCTTAGGTTTCATTTGGTCGAAATCGATTTCAAAGCCATCAATATCGTTCAAGTATAGATGTTTGTTATATTGCTGCTGGTAAGTCGGCCTATGCCGTGACGAGATCAACCGAATGCAGAACCAGTTGACTATCATCTGACATATAAAAAAGAAGCTCAGTATTTTTGCTGTCACCAGGCACCAATCGTCATCTTCCTTGTATATGACGGGTAGAACGTGGGACACACCACAGTAGAACGTCATTGAAATCGTCACCCAAAACCAGATGACTGCTATTTTGGGAGGAAATATTTCTAAAATGAAGTTCAAGATGCTTTTCAGACGTGTCATCATCCTGGAAAAAAATTTAAAAAAGATTTGTTGGCTTTGTTAGAAGCATGTTCATTTCGTCATAATGCTTTAAATAAACAAATGCATATTGTTGGCAGTTGGCACATATAAAGTGTATCAGTTCAGTGCGTCTGCCTGCTTATGTGTGCGTGTGTGGCGTGTGTGTGTGTGTGTGTGTGTGTGTGTGTGTGTGTGTGTGTGTGTGTGTGTGTGTGTGTGTGTATAAAGAGAAACAACTTTAATTTTATTTAGTTTAATTTTTTATAATGTTGATAGTTAATAATAAAAAGGGCATTCTTATTGAAAAGTCTAGTGCCTTTTGACTTGTTATCAATTTTGCGTGTTAAATACGTTGAAGACGGTGAAACTGCAAAGGAATGTATGTCTGTACCTGACTCTATGACTGCATGCATATATAATTACATTAGTATGTGTATTTATATGTATTTGTATATATTTAAATAAGTCTGACTGTTGTGTATGTGGATGCATGTTTTTCAAAGGTGGAACAGTGATCAATAACATTCAATTGTTGGCAAACATACATATTTACAGGCATGCGAGAATTACACATGCAAACGTATCTCTACATTTGTAATTAGACTCAAATAACGAAAATGTGATATATCTATTATTATATATGTGTGCGTGCGTGTGTGTGTGTGTGTGTGCGAGTTTGACTAAATAAGTTATTGTTTGGTGATGAAATTTTGTGTTTGAATCAGAAAAAAATGCGAGAACACTAATTTTTTAATCATGTAATGAATGGCTTTTGCAAAACTTTGATTTGAAGTAATTGATTAAACAACAAAACAAACAATCGCAAATACAAACCAAAAAAAATTATTTTCTCTCAAAGAACTATGAAAAAAAGTCATAGAGCTTGAATATGGCAATAAAATATTTTTAAATTACTAAAAATCTCATCCACACAAATCCGAACATAGCTATGCAAATGCATCGAGCCACGATCATCGGTTTTCAACAAATTATCGTCGGGGCGAGATAAAGATAAGTTGCAGCAGTGATTTAGATTATACCACTTAGGTCGTTTAAAAATATTTATGAAGATCCTCAAGCAAATAAGCAGCAACATATCGCAAGAAATTTAATAATGAAGCCACTATAAAAGTGGAATGTAGTAAATTTATGCCAGCGAGGTTGAGGGCGGACGTTGAATTTATCGAAGGAACGCAGTCACTCGCTCACGATTAATTTCAATCATGATATAACCAAAAAAGTAATCTCGTGAACGAATAACTTACAAAGATTCAAATCGATACATACATTCATAAATTAAATCATACACGTTTGCGCGAGTCCGTGCATTGTAAATGCATATAAATGAATGCGAACAAAAACGTAAAAGCAAACAATCATACACCTAAGCATGCGTATACACACAAACACGCGTACACACAAACACACATACAAACAAACACACATACAAGCATACATATAAACAAACGTAGATGTACAAAAGTATTTACTACAACAGCGATGGTTGGGTTTGCACGAAACAAGCAGACACGAGCGCACGGTACAAGTACATAGGCAGAAAGAAATCGTAAAAAATTCAATCAGATATTTCATTTCACAGTTTGTCAAGTTGAACATACAAGTATTCGCTGAGATAGACATTAGTACATGCACACACACGTGCACACGTACACACACACACACACACATATATATATATATTTAGAGAGAGAGAGAGAGAGAGAGAGAGAGAGAGAGACATTAGTAAATACATACATATGTACATACACACAGACAACACATATATATAGAGTGCGACATTAGTACATACATACACACGTACATACACAAAACACACACACATATATGGAAAGAGAGAGATGAAAAAGCGACAAGAGTTTTGTATAAGCTTTTTTTTTGTTTTTCAGTTTTCCATGAGCGTGGAAGGCAAACACACGCACGGATAGCACATATAGAATGTTTGTGTAATCCAATAAAAAGAGCCCTTATCGGCTTCGTTCAGTTTTTAATGCAAGTTCACTTAACTAACGTACTTAATAAAATGTGTCTATTTGTTGTTTATGTTCTCTGCGCGTTTGTCTTGTTTGTTTGTCTTGTTTGTTTGTCTAGGCCGTTTGTATGTTTGTGTTAGAATTGTTTGAATGTTTGCGCTGTTTATCTCTAGTGTTTGCTTGTTTGCATTGCTCATCTTATTGTTTACTAACTGATCTTATAGTTTTTTAGTTACTCTTTGTTGCTGGAAAATAAATAGTTACCGTAAGAAACGTACGTGTGTATGAGGTGAATATGTACGTGATTGCATTGCAGCAACTTTCAGTTCACTCACACACACATACACTCACACACACACACGCACACTCACTCACACACACACACTCACTCACACACACACACACACAACATGCATCAACTCATTCGAACTAACATTTCAAGCCAAACTAAAAGATTCTTGCACCGCTCAAACTCCAGAAATGCAAACCACTGGTGTACTGCAACATCTGTGAAACAACACAGCAACAACAAAACAGCAGCAGCAACACAAAAACAACAAACATCAAAAATAACAACACAACAGAAAAAACCGACGAATGCATCTTGAGCATCCATTAATAATCCTTCATCAGCAGCATCACATACAAATTCATACACAACACTCAACTCACACACTTGCATACAACGCAACATAAGCTAAACGTCGATAACCAATAAGAGCATCGGAAAATATGTCACGTTACTATCGATTAGGATCGGGTCAAAGTTCAAAAGGGATATAAATGAATGGCGTTTGACATTTGCCTCTTTTCTTACTCACTTTCTCGCTCTCTCTCTCTCTCTCCTGAATGTGGACTACGCAGGACTGCAAACACTGCTCCTCAAAATATGACCTCTTATAACTCCTCCCACTTTCATTTATATGCATACATTCATGTTCATACACATCCTCGTGATTTATAACGTTTTATATGAGTTGTTTACACATTGATTTGCTCAATTTCTACACATTAGTTGAATTGTTTGTTAAATTATTTCTGCAACGTTCTGCTGTCCGTCAGAGTCGCACCCAGCACCCACAAAGAACGAAATGTATTCAACATTTACAACTGCTGATGGAAACAAACAGAAAGAAAAAGAAAGATATAGAATTGAATGAATGATTGTACGGATGGATTGATGAATAAATAAATGAGCGGATGGTTAGTTGGTTGAATGGATCGACAGATGGATGGATAGCAGGATGGTTGGTTGGTTGAATGGACGGCTGATTGGATGGATAAACGGAGCAATAGTTGATGAATGAACGCGGGTCTTGCAAACCCATTCCATGCCATTCAGTTGTACGTTCATGCATTTCTCTTTCTTTACCTTTTTTCTATTGAGTTTATTTTTGCATGTGAGAATATTTTGCGTGCGTTTTGTTTGTGTGAACATAACTCTGCCTACGATCAAACATTTCAATACTTTACATTACTACTAAATCTCTTTTATTTCATTTAATGCAATTCTTACAATTCTCAATTTGCTATTTATTTAATTTCTTTGCTTCTTAATCTTCCGCATTTCAAAGCATCTATGCTTTCATTCATCCATCGGTAAGTTCAACCGCTCTCTCAACGGGTGGGTTGTTTTTTTTTGTTTGATCATGATTCGAGATCGGTATAATTCTTCAAAAAATGTTTGTTTACATTCTGCCAAATGCATAAGCGCTTATATTTTTTATTTTTATAAAATGCATGCGTTCATGCATGTGTTTGTATGTTTATATATATGCACATACATGTATGTATGTATGTATGTATGTGTTTGTTTGTTTGTGTGCATGTATTTGTGCAAACTCATTGGCGCTCGCGCGCACATACACACACAAGCATACACACAAACACACAAGCATACACACACACATACAATGCTATTATAAGCATTTGTATTTGAACGCACCAGTTTTCTGTTGCACCTCGATTACATAGGTGGCCACATTGTTCTCAATTAATTGTTCAAACATTTTATTAAAGATTTTCTTCTTAATTATTTTTTTTTCAAATTTTTAACATATAATTATAAGGTATTTGTACGTAAAAATGAACAAATATTGTTGTTAAAAATAATAAAAACAATAAGAACAACAACAATATTCAAATTTACCTTTTTTTCATATTTATATATTTTACTAGGTTCTTGGAAAGTTCTTTTTAAATAAATATTTTAATTATATTAATATCAATTTAATCAATAAAATCTCGCGTTAACTGGTTTAAATATTATTTTCTGCACTTTAATTAATTAATAAATTAAAAAATTATAATTCTTATTAAATTTATTGTTATTAGCAATTTTTTAAATACAAAGCCACAAAACCCAACATAAAATTAACGCGTCACGCCTCTAGACCGACTTAGGCCGACATTAGACCAACTTTAGACCGACTTTAAACCGACTTTAGACCAACAGCATCAAGTACATTTTTGCCTCCATCTCAAAACACACGCAACTTATATATACATCCATCGAACAACAATCTTCTATGAAACATATGTATATATATGTATATATATATATATACAATATATATATATATATATATATGCGTGTGTGTGTGTGTGCGTGTGTGCGTGTGTTTGTGTTTATGTATATGTGTATGTGTGCGTGATTACTATATGTATTGTGATGAATTTATGATAGTATTGAAATTACTCTTGAGCGAAAATTGAATGGTCTTTTTTATGAGAATAAATATTTGTTTGCGCGTTTGGAAGTGCGAGTTGAAATTGCGTTCGTTTACGGTGTAATCGATATATGCATTTGTGGGAGTGTAGGACGCGCGTCTACTTGCTCACGTGCGTATTTATCTTTTATTGCGTGTAGTTTTGCGTTCCTACAAGTGCCTGTATGTGCCAGCCTATTTTCCAGACATAAGCGTACATGTGGTTATATATGCTAATATGTGTACTAGAATGTTTATATTTTTTAGTTTTCGGTGAATATTCATTCATTTGTACGTTTGTTAATGTTTCTATAATCAATCACTTGCACATGTGTATGTGTGTGTGTATATTTTGTGACTATTGATGTCCGACTGTATGCTTTTGAATGTGCATAAGAATATCTGCATATATTCCTATCGTTATGTGTTGATTTATTTTCATGGCATGCTCCAACGAACTCATTAATTGACAAGTTGATCCGAGGTTAGTCAGGCTTTGTTTCATAAGAAAAAAGGAAGCTGCTTTGCGGTTGAAGAAAATGTGACAAAAAATAGAAAGAGAATAGGAGAGAGAAGATGTGAAAAATAAACGAGAGAGATGGAGATGGAGATAGAGAGAGAGAGAGAGAGAGAGAGAGAGAGAGAGAGAGAGAGAGAGAGAGAGAGAGAGAGAGAGAGAGAGAGAGAGAGAAAATTAATTCAGAGAAGGGAGAGAGGAGAAAATACTAACCAGTAGATTTTAGAAATATAGAGAGAAATATAGAGAAAAGAATAAAAAAATGTGCAAAGAAGTATTTATTGAATAATGGACAGATTTATAAAATTTGTTTAATTCTGAGTTTGAACGTACAGTCGTGGTAACTCAAGTGGCTCATGTTTATTAAACTTAAATTAAGAAAATAGTCGAAAAATGTTGCAGGATCTGCCGAGAAATGGATGGCCGGGATGGGAAAGTAGCGTTTAAATAAAGTAGATTAGTAGACGAATCAGATTTTTAAAGTAAGCACAGAAAGAAGATTCTTGCCTGCCTCCAACCAAATCACAAAGTTCAGGACGAGTAACCTTCTGAGTTACCTGGTCACATAATACGCTAAAAAGTATTACGTTAAAATATACATTATAAAAATGTCCATATAAAATCTATAAAACTTTTGAACGAATGATTTTTTTTAGGAAATAAAGTCATGGGATTACACGGGAGTAACGTTAAAAAACCATAAATTTCGCATAAATTATTTCATAAAAATTTAGGAAGTACTAAAACTTTTATGCCTTATTAAATATCATTTAAGTTATATAGAAAATAATTGAATAAATTAATTTTAATTAGGTTCATATTAATGCATATAGAATAAAACGCTGATGTAACGAATTGAATCGATTTTTGGAAAATTTTACGATACTTTTGAATCTTTTTTGTGTTGGCACCCCTTCGTCAAAATTTGTAAACATGGCCGATTTAGTAAATAAATGGATAAATAACTAAATTTGTGTATCATATCAATTATTGAATAGATTGATATGCAAGATAATAAAGCCATGCCAGGTAGTTTCATATTTAAATAATTTTATATCGAAATTTTTATATTTAAAACTGAAAGTTCCGGTTCGTGGCCACAGTATGGTGTAGGAGGCTAAGTTATGGATGCAGTTATCAGTTATTGAGTTATGTTATGCTATTCTTATTCTGTCAATTGTCAATGCGGTATTTACCCCTTCAAACTGAATTCTTTTCTTTCTCAGTCGCTGTTGCCTTCTTACAGGTACACAACAAAATTCGTTTTAGAAAGAAAATGTTATTATTCTGTCTGAAATATATATTTTGTTGATTACAAAGATTTTGTATGTAGGTAGAGTTTTTTTTATCAACGTTTTATGACCTCATTGTCTTAATTAAATCCTAAAAAACTCATGAGAAGACTCTAAACTAGGATTCACAAGCTTTAGTAGTAAAATTAATATTCAATCAATCTTTTTTGTTTTTGTACTTGTCCTTAAAATGGCTTAATTAAATTTAAATACTTATTCATTAACCATGGCATAGCCATGGCCAATAGTAGCCTAATTTTATTTTTAGTCAGTTGAACATTATTGGAGCTGGGATTGCAGAGATAGAGAAAAGAAGAATAGATAAGAAAGAGAGATAGAATTTGTCAATGTTTGTTGAGAAAACCCATGAAAATATATATATATGAAAATCATGAGATATCATTTCATAAATAATGTTTTATCTCTATTTCTTCATCACATTTTTCATTTCTGATTTACAGAACATACAGATACATTGACAGCAGAAGAGCAAGAAAACCTTATTCAAATTAGAAGAAAAAAGGCACAGATATTATTGGAGATTGAGGTATTGATTATTTTTAATATATCATAAATTGTTTGATAGTTTTTTTGGAAATTTATTTCAAAATTAATTTATTTTTATCTATTATTTTTATCTAAAATATTAGTAGTCACTTTCAAAACAAATTTATTATTAATAATTATTTTATTCACTTTTCTATGTAAATAACAATAAAATCATATTTTTTTGCCAGCAATTGAAAGATGAAATCGCTGATGTCGTATCTCAGATTGACAACTTGGAAGTGTTGTGCGATGAAAAGTAAATTAAATTTCTCACTTGCATGTTATGTTAATTTTTTTATTTTTATTTGAGGAAACTTATAAACAACTGCGCCAATTTCAGATGTTATGCTTCGCCTAAGATCAGTTGCTTTGGCAAAGACCATTTTCATTTTTTTTATCTAGTTGAAAGTTTTAAATTTTTATTTGAATCCAGCATAATATGCAGATCTTTTAGTATTGAAATATTGAAATAATTGGTGGCTTCTTCTACATACATTTTTTTCAAACTCCAAAAAATCATTTTTCAAATTATTTGAAACCATGGAGCTGATTTTGCTTGTTTCCTCATTTAGAGTAAGAAGTGATGTGATGTTTATATCTTGGTTCGTGTTATATAACGTGTTGCATGTCTAATCTTAATGTGACATGTAACATAGACCATGTATGACATATAGTATGTGCTATGTTCTGTAGAGGATTTTTTTCACCCTACATTGCACGAAAAATTTATAGGAGTAACCCAAGAAAGAAACATTTATCGACTGGTCGCAAGAAATTCAACATGGACCCCAAAAAAGTACTACCTTCTTTCTAAATAATTATTCTAATGATTTAATTTTCTTACGTAGTGATATCATTTAAGATATTGCAAACATATGATGGATGTAAGTTGATCAAGCTGTATGTGTACTGACTGTGTGTAGCGTACGTTATGTTGAACGATTTACAGGGTATAGAATACTTGATTGAACACGAGCTACTGCAGAACACAGCTGATGATGTGGCACAGTTTCTCTTCAAAGGTGAGGGACTCAACAAGACCGCCATCGGGGATTATCTCGGGGAGAAGTTAGATTTTTGTTATTGTGTGTTTTTTTAATCTTTTTTTTTTCATAAATTGTTCAATGCATTTTTCAAGAAATTTTTAAATAATTAAATAGTTTTACTTTGTAAATTTGTAATTATACGAAATTATTGTTAGTTTTATCAATCTGCCATGATGTCATGAACATTGGTTTTGAGTTATAGTTTAATATGAGAACACATTCGACCAGGAACGACTTCAACATCGATGTACTGAAGTCCTTTGTCAACCTGCATGAATTTTCTGACACGATACTTGTGCAGGCATTGAGGTTTGCTTCCAATATCTTTGCGATTTCTTATAATTCACTGATTTTGTTGATGAGGATGATGATGATGAGGAAGATGATGATGATAAGAATGATGATGATGATGATGATGGTTGTGATGGCGTTAGCGATGATAGTTAGGACATTAAATAAATAAATAATTAACATGCACACACACACACACCCACACACACACACACACACACACACACACACACACACACACACACACACACATGCCTGCACTAACATTCAAACGCATCCGCAGACAATTCCTATGGAGTTTTAGACTTCCTGGAGAGGCACAGAAAATAGACAGAATGATGGAATGTTTTGCCCAGAGGTACTGCGAACTCAATCCACAAGTCTTCAGCTGTACAGGTACATTCACATATGCATGCATGCTTGCATGTTTGTTTATACATCTGTGTGTGTGTGTGTGCATGTAAATGTATGTTTATATCTACGTATGCTATGCATGTCACTGTCAGTAATTGAGGTGTGTGTGTGTGTTTAGAGACCTTCTTATAATTTTATAAAATACTCACATAGACACCTGCTTCGTCCTGTCGTTCTCCATCATCATGCTGAACACGAGTCTGCACAACCCCAGTGTCAAGGAGAAGATGACGGTTGATCGGTTCATCACCATGAACAGGGGCATTGACAATGGCAAAGATTTACCTCAAGAACTTCTCGCAGTGAGTGAAGATAATGAAGCTGATGTATGTGATGGTGTACATGATTTTAGAAACGCTATCGTCAAAATCTTCACCATATTGTCATCATTTTCTCCAAACAGAATTTGTACGATAGCATCAAAAAAGAGCCCTTCAAAATCCCGGAAGACGATGGCAACGACCTTATGCACACTTTCTTCAACCCTGTTAAAGAAGGCTGGCTCTGGAAACAAGGTGACGATGACGACGTTGAAGATGATGGTGGTAGATGTGATATTGAATACGATAGTGATGATGTTGATGATGGCGTTAATGATAATAATAGTCCTAATGATAACAACAGCGTATGACGACTACCATGAGTGCAGTTCACGTTGGTGATGATGGCCGAAATGTTGATGACGCCAGTTATTATGCTTAGGATAATGAAAAGTTAGGGGGTAACGATCTATCAGTGGTTATATGATGATGGTTATATGATGATGGTTATAATGGTACTGCCATCAGAGGTCAATGAATCTTGACATTATAGATGGCATTTGAGTTTATTCACCTATTCAGTTAGGGAGTTATTCAGCTGGTTCAAGATTAATGGTAATAAAAAAATTATAATAATATTATTACCCTAAGAGGTATGTAATTAAATACTTGCATATCATATAGTTCGTGCGTGTGTGTGCGTGTGCGTGTTTGTGTGCGTGTGTGAAAAAAAAATATTAGTAATATATTTCCGGATAATTTAGTAACGCCAATCGCATTAAACATAATATTAATTGCTCTTCTGTGACCATAATAATAATCGTGATGATGGCGATTTGTGGTAATGATAATAATAATAACTATAATAAAAATAAATAAATTAATAATATTAAATTAATAAAAGGTTACTTCACGTTAAGAGTTACAGATTATCTAGTTAGTTACATCCTCAACGCCATTCATCAACCACGTGCTAAGCCAACTGTAATGTGATAATAATTAGATAATATATATATATAGGTATACATATAATAATAATAATATATAATTATAATTACATAGGACTGCATAGTGTGTGACCATGAGATTTTTTTGTCGCCAAGGTTCTACTTAATTCTAATTCTCTAACTACTAAAACTATTTCCATATAAATGATGATTTCAGGCTTAAGTATTATGATCTGGATGGATGGATATTTGAGTTATAATCAAATATTGCAGCTAATTATTCATTTCATTGAGTAGGTTTGGGGTGTCAAACTATACTTCAAAATTAATGCAGACATGAATGAATGCATAACGCTTATATTTAAAAGGGAGTAATTTGGCCATCGGGGACGTTTACATAAGGGTGATGTTTCATAAATGACGTCAGTATAACTGCGTTTTTACCATTTTGCTGCTGCTGATGAGGATGATGATGTTAATCTTCCATCCCTCCCCATCTCAACCTCTCAGCGTGTTTGATTTCTTAATTTTTTCTTCTTATTTCATTCCTGCTTACTCATTCACTTATACATTACTCTTTGTCTTTATCAGTGTCATCTCCTCTTATATTCCAATTTTTTCTAAATGATATTTCAGTTAAAGTTAAACATCAGTGATGCCATAGGTGTTCATTTTTCTCTCAGCTTGAGTTTTTTTTATCTATTTAAAACAATATCAATACATCCAAGGCATTTACAAATATGTTATTAATTTTTATTGTATTATTTATTTAAAATCTCTTTTTTTCTGTTCATCCATTTGTCGGTTCGTTGATAGGAGCTTCAAAACTCAGTGAGTCCATGCATGAATGTGATATTGCTTGGTAACTAATGCCTGGTGTTTTTGTGGTTTGCATTGTTTGCACTATTATAATTAAGTTTATTTTATTTTATTTATTTATTTGTTTGTCTGTTTGTTTATTCTTTTGTTGGTTATCAAAGCCAGCCAGCATGCACGCATGCATGTGCATGAGTAGATGTGTGTGTGTGTCTGTGTGTGTGCACGTGCTGTGTGTGTAATTAGTTTCAAATGAAATTAGTTAAATGTTGAGGGTTCACTCTTCTTAGTGATTTCACACGTTTTCCGTTAATTGCCTTACACAAATGCTGGGTGTTAATTGTTGGTTCACTAATTGTAGTTGTGTAGTAGTTGTTTGTTACTAATTTTTTGGATAGTGTCAATAGTATTTTTTTTTACTACAAATGTATAGAGCGGTAGTAATAATACTAATAATGACGATGGTGATGTTATCATAGAATGAAATGGCTTAGAATTGAAAGGTCATCACTGAAATATCAGTTAATTGTTTTACAGCAGTCTGTGTGGCTAATAATAATATAATCAGGATTTTACTTTTAACATGTACGTTATTTAACTTTGTTCGTTTTTTTCATTTAATCCTTGCATATGATTAATTTTTTTGTTCTCACATTTTATCACCACATATATGTGCTGGTTGTCATCGTCACTGATGTCATTATTTAAAAGCCTGTTCATGTAGTTGGTTGTCATCGTCATCTTCATCATCGTCGTCATCGTCGCAGTTATCACCTGCATGTTCACTAGAATGCTCACCATCCACGCCCCACCACATCTCATTAGTTATTTAAAATTCATCCGTTGGTCATGCTCATCTCATATCTGATGGTGGTATTCTTGCAATTATTATCACCAGCTGATTTGGGTCATTTTATTTGTAGTATTGTTGTTGCCAGCTTGTGTCATCATTGCCCTTATAGAACTTTTTTCCAATTTATCATTATTCTTATCAGCTGGCGGCTAATGCTATGACAGTTATTATTTTTATTTTTATCATCATTTCTGCTGTCGACCCCGTTATCAGTGCCGTTTTTTATCACCATTGCTAATTTATATATATATATATATATATATATATATATATATATATATATATATATATATATATATATATAAGATATATATATGCGAATGCTTTATTTTTGAGTTTGCCGTCTGCACTTTGCTATGCTAGCTTGCTAGGTACAGCATGAAATATGTTTGCTTGTTGGTTCGGCTGCTACCGATGCTATGTAGGAGGGAATGGTAATGAGGATAATGGCGGTCTGTGTTTCTGCCATTGATTGATGTCATTATTGTCGTCGTTTTCACTATTTTGCTTGCAAATACTGTATGCAGTTTGGGTTTTATTTTGTTGGATTTAGTTTAAAGAGTTGGACACTTACCGCCGATCACATCGGTTTTTTTCATCAATTTTCGTCGTCTGAGGCTCTTACCATCACCACATCACCACAATCTTCAACCTTTTTTTAAATAGTATCATCATCGTCGTCCTCGCTATCACTGTTATTATTATGACTGTTGTCAAAGATTTATCATCATCATCATTCTCACTAATTACAATCATCAATCATCATCTCTACTTTGTTCATCATCATTGTAAAAATTAGTTTTAAATTCTCTAATCCATAAACATCTTCCACCCAAGTGTTCCTAGTCGTCAGTGTTTTAATTTTTCCATTGGTTTAATCATAATTGTTAGGATTTTACTCTGAGATTGTTATCTTTTTCCTTATTATCACTTATTGTTGTCAGCGTTGACATCTGCACCACATCATCATTTAAATCGTCATTTCCTTATATTATATCACATATTATTGTTGTTGTCGTTGCTGCTGCTGTTGTTGTTGTCGTCGTTGTTGTTGTTGTCGTCGTTGTTGTTGTTGTTGTCGTTGTTCGTTGTTGTTGTAGTTACACATTTACGTTTTTTTAACTCTAACATTCTTTTTACCATACGTTCGGGATGTTTGCACATTTACTCTGTAGAATTTAAGTTTATTTTGTATTCATACATTTTCATTATTTATTTTATTTGTTTTAATTTCATTCAATTCATTTTTATAAATAAATAACTTATTAACTTATTAATTAATTAAATTAATTAATAATCAAATTAGTTCAATTTCGATTTCCATTCACCAGGTGGAAGGTACAAGTCATGGAAAAGACGCTGGTTCATATTGAATGACAACTGCCTCTACTACTTCCAATACACTACTGTTAGTTAGTAGTAATAGTAGTAGTAGTAGTAGTAGTAGTAGTAGTAGTAGTAGTAGTAGTAGTAGTAGTAGTAGTAGTAGTAGTAGTAGTAGTAGTAGTAGTAGTGGTAGTAGCAGTAGTAGCAGTAGTAGTAGTAGCAGTAGCAGTAGCAGTAGTAGTAGTAGTAGTAGTGGTAGTAGCAGTAGTAGTAGTAGTAGTGGTAGTAGCAGTAGTAGAAGCAGCATCAGTAACAGTAGTGTGGCAGTTAGTTGGTGTAATGTTAGTAATGATCATGATAGCGGTAGTAGTTTTAGCTGTGGCGATGGGTGTAGTAGCTATTGTATTAGTACTAATTGTCCTAGTTTTATAACTTTTGTGGAAGTTAGTTCAATACGAACGTTTTAACGATTTTCATTAAAAGGACAAAGAACCAAAAGGTATCATTCCTCTTGAGAGGGTACAAGTTCGAGACGTGATGGACAAGGGCAAGACCCACTGTTTCGAGTTGTACTCAACCAGTAATGACGTCATCAAGGCGTGCAAGACTGATGCTGAAGGAAAAGTTATTGAAGGTTCAGTTGCTGTTGTGTGTATGTATGTTTTTGCGTTTGGCTGGTTTTGACTCACTGTTAGTGTGTGTGTATGTGTATATATATGTATATATATATGTATGTATATATATATATATATATATATATATATATATATATGTGTGTCTGTGTGTGTGTGTGTGTGTGTGTGTGTGTGTGTGTGTGTGTGTGTGTGTGCGTGGTTTGTGACTGACATTTGTTAACAATTAACAATGACATTAAAAATATAAAAACGACATTGTACAGGCAAGCACAATGTTTACCGTATGTCAGCTTCAACTGGAGAGGAAAAGGCTGAATGGGTAAATGCAATCAAGTTAGTATATCATTCATTCAATCAATTAATCAATCAATTAATCAATTAGTTAATCAATTAGTTAATCAATTAAATAATCGATTAATTAACCTACTGATAACTTAAACCATTTTTACTTCGCACTGCTTAGGAATTTGTATTGTACGGTTGTATTTATATTTTTAGAAAATGAACTATTAAACTTTTAATCTTTATGGAAAAAATTAACTCGGACTGCGGCCGTAACTTAATAAACATGTCATGTCTTTTTTATTTATCTGTCTGTCTGTCTGTTTGTGTCTGCTCATTTTAAATACCATATTTTGCCAGATTTTAAAATTCTCAAGGTATAAGTAAATATGTAAATTGATTAAAGGGTTGAAAAAAACAAACAAAAAATGTAGGTAGCTTATGCAGTGCACAATGAGATCAGAGAATTTTTACATTATTTTTAAATTTTCACATAATTTATAATATTTAAATTCTTCATAATTAAATTCTTCATAATATATATAAATAGTTGTTAGAAATGTATTAAACGTTATTAATTACCCTCAGGGATAGCATAAACGAGCAGCTGGGATTCGACAGGAAGAATGCATTCATGTAAAACCTTTCATCCAACAATGCATCCAAGCTTGTATTTCATTCATTCTTCCTTTGAATGCACACCTCATTCGTCATTGGCTCATAAATTAATTTCTATCCATCACACACTTCACACGCACACACACACACACACACACACATGCACTCTGAACAATAAATGAATAATTAACGTATACATTTAATTATTCATAATGGAATGGAATGTATACACACACATACATTTATATATAAAAAAATAATATATATAACGTATAATATATATATATATATATATATATATATATATATATATATATATATATATATATATATATATATATATATATTTGTGTGTGTGTGTGTGTACATAGTTACTGTTGAAATACTAAAATATTTTTAATATTTTTTTAATATGTAATTTCTTTTTCGTCGGACCATTTAATTAGTTTTGATTATTTGATTGGTTAGCGTTGTAAATATAGACTTTCATTTTTTTTATTTTTGTTTATTGTACTTGAACGCAACAAATACGATACACGTTTACTTGTACAAAAACTCATACACATGTTTACATGTACGAGTACGAAATCTCGCACAAGCATGTATTAAAAATTCTGTAAACGCATGTACTAGAAATTAATTCTATACAAATATGTACTACTTGTTTATCGGGCAGCGTGATGGCCTATTGGCTTAAGGTGTCCTGGTGCTGTTTTCCAAGTTCGAATATGGCAAAAAGATCCCCGCCTATCACATGCTTCGTGTTTGACCGTCGCTTAGCACGTATTCATGTACGCAGTTTGTGTGTTGCTGATTTCTCTGAACCTAACAGACCTTCAACTTGTAATAAGTATGTTGACTGGCTGGCTGGCTGGTCCGTTCCTTGTTACCAAAAAATTTCATTTCAGTGTATTCATGTAATATATATGTTTATGCGCGTAATTGTATATATTTGTATATTTCAAGGTCATGATATAAATATATATATATATACGATTGTTTCATTTATATATATTTATATATATATATATATACATATATATATATATATATATATATATATATATATATATATATATATATATATATATATATATATATACGATTGTTTCATTGAACTTATATACCCAATCTGCGTTAGCTTTTTTTTATAAGAATCTCAACACTGCGTAGTTTTTGTACTCGTGTTAGTTTAAAGTTTCCATAAGTTTGTCGTCTGACAACGCTGTTTCAGCTAAGTAGTCCTTATCAAAGCCAAATTTTAAACTGTGAATAATTTCGAAGTATTAAAATCAATGAAGGAAGAATTATATATATATATATATATATATATATATATATATATATATATATATATATATGATTTTAATTTACTTACGTTTTAATGATTAAGGTTTATATTAATGGCTCTTTTAACTTTCTTATCATGTATAGTGCCTGTTTGGTTTTCGGTGAGCTAAGTTGACTGTACATTATAAACAGATTATTAATTAATGAATGAATGATTGAATGAAAGAATAAATGAATGAATGATTGAACGAATAAATAAGTGAATGTTGCTTGGATATGTTAAATGGTGGGTTGTCATATGGATGGATGGTCGAATGGATTGATCTATGGTGAGTTTGATGGACGAATAGTTGTTTATAGTTTTCCAGCAAATGTTGAATGTTTTGCATTGGCATTTAAACCGATGTTCCATCGTTATCGTCGTCACATTTTTTGCGTCATCTTGCTAATTTTCTCATCTCCATCTTGTCACTGTTAGAATATTTTTATTATCTACTTTCTTTAGTTCTCCCAGCGATACGAATGATCTTTTTATAACTTTCGTGAACTTTGTTACGCCATGTAGCCCAGCCCATAACAAACATTCGAGATGGCCACGTTTTACAAAATTGTAACCACTAATAAAAAGATTGATTACATTTAATGATTGGACGCATTTTAATCACGTGAGTTCTGTAGGATGCATTTTTATCGTTGACTAAAAAACTTTCAAATTTAAAAGTTATTTAATTTCATTCATTCAAAAAATTGTCTTAAAAAATTTGGAGCAAAAAATGTGTGTTGGTATATATATATTTATACATATGTAGCAATGTTTTATTGATGGACGGAAACTTAAAAATAATCGGCAGTTTTGTTTGAGTTCTCTTTTATTACTTTTAGTGCCTCCAAAGTTTGGGATCTGGTGAAATAATTATCGTCAGAAGTCCAGAGTTTTGACTGGATCTTCGTAACATCCTTGCCGCTACTCAGATCCGTGTTCAGTCTGTCGAACTGCTTCTTGAAATGCTAAATAAATAATTTAATGATAATTTTTATAACAAACATAAAATAAAAGGCGCATTCGAGCTTTCAACATTAAAAGTAATCATTGATCTAACTTTAATCTTTTTCAATATGACATTAGTGTATCAACATTTAAAATTCCTTATTAAAACGTTCTTAATTCTTATATTTCAGCGCGATGTTGTCAGCATTTATTGTTTGTAACGTTCGGAGACCACCGTTAGGTCAGATACATACTTCATTGAGGGGGAGGGCAGGTCGTTTTTTGATTTTCGGAGTCGCTTTCTTTCTCAATGCTTGTCTGTCCTTCATGTTGACAGCATCATCGTTCACGTCACTCTTGATGGTTCCAACTAGTGTTGAGATTCTCGATCTGTATGTTCAGTCAACCGCACTTTAACTATTATAACTTATTTAAGAAATGTGTTATATTGCGTTATAAGAAAGCCGAAAGAGTTCTGCATCATATTCACGTGTAATGAATCCATTAACTTGATATTCAGGTATTGTATGTATTGGAAATCGTTTCTGTACATAACATTTTAGTAATGCAATGCAATTGTTATGTAACACGATAAAAATGTAATGTGATGTAATTGTAATAGAATGCAATGTGATGTAATTGTAATGCAATGTAGTTCAGCCACCTGATGGTCGGATCATCAAGAGCTGCATTCAATCTTATGAGTTTCCTCGATATCACCATGTAGTTTTGAACGATCTCTGAGCTGGTATCTATTATGATGATTATTTTGGGGTGTGCCGATGTTAGTTTAAATTAAACTAAAAGTAACGTTAAGTTAACTTGATATGTTGTAAATCAAAACGATATCGTAATAACTTCAATTGAGACATCATTGCAAACATGAAAACGAATCAAATCAAGCCCTGCAAAAGACCTATCAATAAACTATGAAGATAGATCAGATAATATCGCACACAGAATGACAACATATTGATTAAACAAAACAAAATTACTTTTTCTTTTTTTACAGCAGAGGAATGAGTTGATTGAAGTGGTAGCCATGACGTGTAAAAATGTGCTCGTTCGATGGATAATCATACCTTAGGTCAGAGGTTCAGTTAACGTAACAACAGCATAAAAACGGGATATAATATTGGAACTAATATTTATCTACTTTGACGGCGCGGATCAGTGTTTTTTTTTAATGTGTCAAGCATTTTAGTGTTTGCGTGTTTATATACAAAAACACAGTAAACAGATGATAGAAAAAAGGTTGTAAATAAAGAAAAAAAAATTTAAACAAGAATGAATATCGAACATTTTTTTATCACTTTATTTACACTTCGGTTTTGTAGTTTGTAGAGAAAAACGGTTACCCAGCGAAGCTTGTGTATGTTGTGTGAAGAAATTGCAGGTACGTATACTCTTGATACAATTTGAATGATTTTCGAACATTTATGCTGTAGTTAGGAGAGCGTCAATAAAGTGCAGGAAAGCGACAAATGAATGTAACGCAAGTGATAGATGAATGGAAATTTAACCGGATTTTGAAAAATGGAATGAATTATAATTTTAACAACAAACCGATGACTTGAATAATCATTACCAATCCATAGACGAGCATGAAAGTGAAGCCCAGCGGATCCACGTTTATATTATCACCCCAGAACCACGGGATATAAATCTGTGATGAACGCCGATCGTACCATTACTCATTACATAGATTTCACATAAATATAAGTGCCTAAGTTCAAAATACTTTCAAACGCATGTGTAACAGAAACGAAAAAGCCAGCTCTGGCAGTTGTACTTCATTTCAGTTGTATTTCATACAATTAATGATGATCAGCAATGTTTATAAAAATTTAAAAATTCTATAGGATGGTAAACTCAACGTCGAATAAATAATAAATGAAAATGTAATTGCAAATTTTGTGATGAATTCGACAAGTGAAAGTTTCAACCTTACTGAAAGAACAAATTTGTTTGCTAGAGCAATAAAAATAATAAAACTAGAATACAAACTATTATTGTTATCAATGAAATTTGAGTTTATTCATAGTTACGAAAGATATTTTCGTAGAGTCTAATTCATTGAATTACTCATGAGAATCTTAAATAATTTGTTTATAATCACAAAAAAAATTGACCAAACTAAAAAATAAAATTATAAATAAAAATAATTTTTAAAAGTGCGGTAATCATACTGACCTTGTCCAGGTTCATTTGAAGGGAAATAACGACAATGACGAAGATGGCGTTGATGAGGAGGTAGGCGATGGACGCCTTGTTCCTCAGGTCCAGCAAATCCTTAGCCAACTTTTCCTCTGTTTCTTTATTTTTTATCAGAGGGTAGAGGTAAACCTTGGTCAAATCCTAGTCGCGTTAAATTTGCTTTTTATTTAATTTATGAGTTGCTGCTGAACTGTTATTTAACTATTAACTACAAACACTACCACAACTACTGCTGGTACTGCTCCTGCAATTATTAACACAACACTGCCTGTATTTTTCGCCGTTATAACCATTACTACTATTATGTTATGTTATGTTATGTTACTAATAAGTTTAAATATTAGTATCAATCTGATCGATGGATTAGCTCAGTTGCGCTGTTATTGCGTCATAACCTAGTTCAAATACTGCCTGTCCGAAATTTAAACAAAACAAATATTAGCATATGCAATTCGTGCATGATGTTGTTCTTGCGCATGTGATGTGGTGTGGATGTTAGAGCTTTTTTGACGAGAAAGTTTTACTATAATAAAAATTAACTAAATAAAGATTAGCTAACGCTGAAAAACTGGGCTTCAGAAGCGTTGATAGATTTGAGCTGAAATTTTTTTAGGTCCTCATCGTACA
>NW_008703942.1:3085001-3095001 GCF_000326865.2 Helobdella robusta
ACAACATTGTTGTTGCAGTTGGTGTCGTCTTTGTTGTTGTCGGTGTTGTTAGTGTTGGTAGTGTAGTCAGTGCCAGCATCTTTCCTGCTGCTGTTGTTTGGGAAGGTAGCATCACTTTTGATATGCGAATCTGTTTCAGCTGTGACACCTATCACGTCAACAACGTCTGCAGAGTTCATATCGAAACGATGGCTGGTCCTGAAATATGAACTCGCATTAGTACTCAGAGGTTTGTCCAATGAATTCAAACTACTTTCTGACGGTGCAGTGATCGATTTGAATTTTGACTCTATAACGTCAGACAATCGGTTTTCCACATTTTTAATTTCTGCCAGAATTTTTTCAGTGTTCTCTTGTTGGTGGCGTTTATTGCAGTCGTTCTTACCTTTCGTCACGCAGCAAGCCACTTTGAAACAACCACAGTTCAAATGAAAACCATCTTCTTCGTCGTCGTCACCTTCTTTCTTGATGCCATCCAATCTCAAAGCTGACAGCAAACTCTGCATGTCGTTCGACAGTATACTGTCCGGTTTCTCTTCTGGCTTCTGAAAAATCGTAAAAATCTTCATTTTATATTCTGATGGCAATTCACATGCATTTAATTATTCTAAATAACATAAATATTTGCTTTTAATCTAAAAAATTCGTTAAAAATTTTTATAACTAGGGACATGAAATAGAGAGAAATAATTCAATTAAGATGAAACAAATAAAAACACAAATCAGATGAGATTTCACAATGCACATCAAAACACCTTCTGTTGTTGTTGTTGCTGCTGCTGCTGCTCCTGCTGAATGTGAATATCTTTCAATTCTTTCTCAATTTGCGTCGGCTGATCATCTCTGGTGCCCCAGGTGACGACGTTCATATTGATGATGGCATACAAATTCAGCAGCAGGTACATGGTCGGTATGGCCAGGTAGTACGTGAAACCATGAAACAAGCAAAAAAACTCTTGAGGGTGCAAAACTGCAGCTAATATAAAAATGGAAGTCACGAAAATGAAAAAAATTGTTGTAGGGAAAATGATTGGATTGGAGGCCATCTGCACACTGAGACCCACTAGAACCAGCATCTGAATGGCGCAGTAGAAGCCGGCCAGCAAGGTTGCGAAGTATAACTGATATGGTGTGGTTTGGTCGCAAACGTTAATTTGTCTTTATAATTAAATTAGGCTAGTACGAATCATTCAGAAATAACTAAACACAGAATTAAAAATACATAAAATACTGTTACGTAAAAAATAAATGAAAACAATAACAATTATAACGATGTTAATAATAACAATAGTAATAATTACTGACAAGATATATGAAAAATTGAAACGATATAATAAGATTGACGGTGTTCATCATAAAATCAAACAAAAAAACAATAAAAATTTAACAAACAACAGACAGACCACCAAGCAGACAAACAGACAGACAGACAAACCTGGACTTCCGACGAACCAATGTAACAAAGCAAGATGAACAAGCAGATTGGCACAATATTGATCACAGATGACCAAAATATCGTAAGTTGATTGTTCAGCGCAACATTCACGGCCCCTTGTGCAAACATTATTAGTTACCACCATCCAACGAAACAAGAAAAAATTATATGGCAATATTTTTTCTAATTGAAAATTGCTTTTTTAACATAAAATTGCGATAATAAAGACAAATATAATCAATAGGAAGTTCGTTGAGAAGCATGTACCGGAAATCAGGAGGAATATGGTCCCGGGGCCAACAATCGAAACGCCGAATAGCATCATCTGATAAAAAATGTACAAAGAGGAAATATTTTCATTCTTCTTAGTCGTCAATTTCCAGGACACCAGGAGATCAAGGATGTTTGCCATTGTCGAAACCATCCAACGTCTTCTTTGCTTGAAAAATTCGTGAAGACCTTGAGGAGCAAACAAGAGTTGGCAATCTTAGAGCATATGTACCTACGTAGGAAAATCTTGCGAATTGCATTGCAAAGATTATTTACAATATTTTTACCTCATTAGTTGTGTAGTTGTGTTTGTTTAAGATTAAATATAAGTTATTCAAAATTTTGAAAATCTGTTGTCGGAATAACTATGAAAATTTTAAGCAACCCAAACTGATCAGATGAAATCAGTCAACATTAAATTAACTGAAATGCAAATTCTAAGTAAAGAACTTTCACGTGAACAACAAACTAGAATTTCGGAAATGCTATCTTAACACACATATATACTTTTATAATTTGTATATATAATTCAGTGAGATAACATTAAAATAGAGAACCTTCGGGCGCATGCGTGTACGAGTCAGAGGCAGCGCAGTATTCAACGCGGTAACCCTGCTGGAGCAACAGTGTGCACAGCCATCTGTCCTCGCCTTGCAATGTTCATCAGATGAATTTTAGTTGACGTTTATTGTTGATCTTATGTCCATAATATGAAACGGGTGAAACGATAGAAATAATCTTACCAAACGTAATTAATGAAGAAACAAAAATATCAAATATGACAACGTTGAAGACACACGCAGACCCCACCTTGATCGTACTGGATGTAATGCAGTGGCTCCGTAGACATGGTCGTGTACATGGCCATGACATTTGCACTCATGAGAGCACTGCCCCTGAAAAGACTGAAGCAGCCAGGCGAGCAGAGGACACAACCAAACACGTGTTCTGCTGCTTTCTGCATCCAGTGACCTAGGCAGATGGAGTAGTTACGAAACGAGTTGTGCTCATTCAGTACCAAAAAGTGGTCGGTACTGACAGATCCGTAATAAAAAAAAATAATCGACTTGTTAAGATTCTTTAAAATTTCGACTTTATATCGATTGCGAGTATACTTCTTTGAATTCGAGAACGTTTTTTTCAAATTTGACTACAAAAATGTTTTCGGCTCTTTTGTTTTTAACATTTTTCAGGTATGAAATTTTCTAGAATTAATTTTTTCAATTAAATAGCTATAATAAATATAATAAACTAAATAAATAATTAAAATTTTTGTTCAACTGTTAACACACTATTACAATAACTACTTTCAAAATACTGTTCTAGAATGCAGGGTCCATGTTTATTAGATATAATGTATAAATCTGAGCGAGCATAAAAAAATTGATTATGTTATCCGATTATTTGCAAAAAGTAAAGAAAAATTCGACTACCATATAGCAAACATATATGACATCACTAACCTAGAGCGTACTCAAACTGCTGGTACCAAACCATCGGTCCTGAGCAACAAATAATTTTTTATGTATTTCTAGATAGTAGGTATTCCAATTTTCAATAGTAATGGAAATAATAGGATACTTGCAAGAAGCTAATTAATATATATAATATGAACAAATATTTGAAATAAAAAGAAAAACTATGACAGCCTACCTGTTCCGGTGGGATGAATCCTGCCGCAAGCCGCCCCCACCATCTCGTCCCTCTTCATAAGATCGATGAGGAGCAACAGTGCAGTCGGTTCGAAATCAATGTCCCCATCGAGTGCCAGCAGGAAGGTGTTCTCTTTTCTTATCTTTGTGTCAGTGAGGAATTTAACCGTTTATAAATTAAATGATCCAATAATAAGCCGATATAATGATGATAGAAAAATAATTTACCCATATTGTAAAAAAAGATAATTTAATATAAGAATATAAACTTAATTAGATAAACAATAAAAACCTCCTTCCGCCATGGTTCATAGTTCTTCATTTCCAAGTTGTTCCCCAAAAAATAATACATATACATCACCTGCGTGACGAATAAGTCTGCTAATAATAATTGTTTAAAAAATTGAGGTGATAGACTATAACTTTAATTGAAAATTAAGCTAGATGAGTAAGTTCAACACACAAAATAAAAACCCACAGCACAAACAACACAACAAAAATATCAACATAATTAGCAATCAAACAAACGACCAACTAACGTAATATAATTAGCGGCCAACTAATAAGCCAATCGATCAACCAATCAATCAACCTACCTGACTCCACCTTTTCCTGTGTCTTATTTTAGCGCTATCTTTCAAATGAACAATGAGTTTATTCTCGCCTGGCAGAATGTACTCCAGCCTGCCACCGTAGGGCGTCTGGTAAATGATTGGCTCCTGAAGGTTTGGGGTGATTCCGTGAGCAGCACTGTATCAAAATAATAAACGAAGTTTCAATAAAACGAAAGTTTGATTGCTTGTTTTGATGTTGCGAACCATGCTGGTTGGCGATTGATTAACTTCACAAGTAGCTAACTAACGTGGCGGCATCTTGAATGGTGTCGATGAAATCACGCACGTAACTGTTTATCTCGTACACGGCCGAATTATTTTTGAAAAAAATAAAAGCATCGTCGAAAAATATGTGACCTGTTTGGATGGTTTGAGAAGGTCAAATAAAAGTAAAATAAGACATTTATATAGTGGTGTGGAATAAGTTTGTGATGTTTGTAAACAAGGGTTGAACATGTTTCACAGTTCAATCGAATTCAATCTTAGAGCTAGGACAGCTAGTTGGTTCTAGTTCTATCTTATCGCAATAGATTAGATTGCATTAACAGTATTGAAAAGTTTTGCCCTACTTAAATCAAATTGAAGTTTCAAACTGAGATTAAGCGTTTAAAAAGAATAGGCTAAACTTTAAGGAAAAATCACATTTAAAAATCGGCCTTTGTGTGAATGACAGTGCTAGGGTTAGTTTATAAACATTGAACATTTAGTTCAATTGTAGTTTTTGAAAAATTTATAGATATTTATCTATTCACTTGTTTGGTTTGTTGATTTATCAATTTCCTTAACATGTATTTATTTATTTCTCGGCACAGAATTTCAAATTTGTTATAAAATTATTTTAAAAATTGTATCTATATATTTAAATAGTAACCTTCAAAATCGTAATAATCAGGGTCTTTGAATTTGAAAAACGTCTGAGCATTTTTTCGCGCGCACTGATCAATATCCAATCTGTAGAGATTAGTTGGAAGGTCAAAAACATTGTGGTAGCAATGCAACAATTTATATTATAGTTAATCGCTATAAAAGCACTTTTTAATGGAAACACAAAAATATTATATAAAATTATGCCGCTAACAATCAACAAACCGATCAATCAATCAAACAATCGGTCACTCGAACAAACAATTATTAAATGACCAACCGACCGACACACCAACGAACGAACCAATCAACCAACAAACTTACCAACCAACCAACTAACTTGAAAATAGACTTGAGCATGCAAAACATTTCAGACCGGCCCTCATGCCACATGGTTGCACAGAGGTACACGAAGGGTATTTTATCTTTCATCATATTTAGTAACTGAAGTTGGTCCAGGTCTGTGTCTTGGCCGTCGTCGACAGCTGCTGCTGCCTCCACATGGTGTGCGGTTGTTGGATCCCGTGGTAATGGGACTCTCTACATATTGTTTTACACATTTTATTATTTTTATTTATTTACATTAATAATTATAATTTTAGATAGTAATCTAATATTTATCATTAATTTATTGTAATTAATAATTAATTTCCAATAAATGATCCATGCATAATATAACTTTTTCTCTAAAGCAAATCATCAAATTTATTTTGGGACAGGACAAGATTAAACATTTTGGTAAGAAATTTTTTTTTTCTTAAACTATTGATGTGATGTTATTTACTTTTGGGACTTCATTTCAAACATCATTTTTTTTATGACCATCATTTTTTTTATCAACAACGTCATCATATCACCATCAACATCATCACCACCTTATTTCGAGTTTCATCTCTCCTCCTTCGATTATAGAGCAACGATTGGTCCATCAACACACCATCGTACAAAGGTTGTACAAACAATCTGTGTATTTGTGTGTACGAACGCGTGTGCGTGTACGTATGTGTGTGTAAGCTTGTTTGCTGCATATGTCTGTCTGTGTGTGTATATAGGAAATATAACGACGATTAAGGTAATATGGTCCTGCCAACTGTTCAAGCCACACCTGTTTCTACACTGATGAACATTTTTTGACTACTTTTTGTAAGGCCGAAATAAAGATATACGACGCTTGCTGATAAACTTTTGTGCAATCCGTCCATTATTATACAAAATAATTATAATTAACATCAGCATCACATTTCGAAACTATAAATTTTAATAAACTTTCTTTTTAAACATTTGTGAACCATTTAAAAATTTTATCCATCGGTCATTTACTAACTTATCAGCTGTAGTCAATTTTTTGCATTTTGGGAACCAAATGTGCCAGCCGATCCAGAGTTGAGAAGCCCAGAAGATCGGTATAAGGTACCACATCTCTTTAAACCACACATTACCGATGCTTCCGTGATCGTAACATTCGTAGAATAAATAATCCGGTATGGCCGTTTCATTTGAGAACACGCACGGATTTCTGTTGTGCAGTTCGCATCCTCCTATCACTAATCCGGAGAGCAAGTAGGGACTGATTGCAATCGGTAGGGCATAGCAGACCCGTTGAACTAAAATTTTGGCAGATGTTCTGGCGAAGAAGTAAGAAACTAGTGAGGCGAGTGTGTGGACGAGCCAGACCCAGACCCAGTCCATTTCCAACGTTGGAACTTCAAACGGAGATATAGATTCCTTTTGCCCTTTCTTGCACCTGGTATATAAAAGAATTATAAAAAAATTATTTCATTTTGTTCTTTAAATATGCTTAAGGAAATCAAAGCATAACAGTTATCATGTTATTAATTTATTTTTTGCATTAATACGTTTATAAAAATTATAACAAGATACTAAAAAACTTATCCAAAGCTAAAGTTAAAGATAGAACTGAAGGAATGTTCTATGGTGTTGGAACTGCTCAGTGGATCCATGTATCCGTACTGCCACCCAAAGCAGGCAATTGCCATCAGAAATGTTACAATTATCTTCCACAAACTCGTAACGAGTTGCACTTTAGTTCTTGCCCTGGCCGAGTTGTAAATGACTTTCTTCAAAAAATGTTTAATCTTGCGTGGCATGTAGTGCAGATGGTCGGCGTAGTTCTCTCGCCATCTCAGTGAAGTGAGAAGTAGTGAAAGAGGTATTGCCCATATTAAATTTTTATCAAAATTTTTCCCATCCATTATAGATAACATAACCGGTACGACGATTAAAATGGATAATTGTGTTAACATTGCGATCACATCAATGATTGTTTTTAAACATTTCCTCTTCTGACGTTCTGGTCTGAAAAATATTTTCAAACCAGCAGGAAAAAATGCAACTCCGAAAATGAACATGATCGTTTGAACGGAGTTGTTCAAAGCTGGAAGAACAAGGAAGACCAAAGAACAGAGGCCGATGGACTGCAGGGTTTCAAAGGCCAGGACCCAGACGACAATTGAGATCTTCGGAGCGTTCTTGCTCTTGAAGCAAATCCGCCATGCACATCTGGTAGTTGAAGCAATTGACAAATACGATAAAATGATATTCATCATAAAAAGATATAATAAAATATATAACGTATTGAATTTTAATGATTGATACTAACTTTTATACAAATATTAAACAAATTTTAAATAAATGGGTTCAAATAAAGTTGCGAATTATTGATTACTTTAAAAAGGTGAACATGTAGGGAGTTGTCACCATAAGAAAAAGGCACCAGGCCCAGTAATTTCTAACTATGACGCAATAGTCTGTCTCATATCTGTTTCCGTCCGTAAATTCGTCTAAGTCTTTTGGTCTCAAGCAGTTCATTCCATAACTTTCGTTAGCCACACTCATAGAGGTACCTTTTGTTATTTGGGTGCATCTGTTAGGTTTCGGTGGTTTGAACAACGACTGTTACAATTCAACTATATTGCTGCTGAAAAATATCTTAGATGATTTAAAATAATACATTTTGAGGGGCAGTTGAAAAATAGCATTATATTATTTTATAATAATAATAATAATAATAACATCAATAACAGTGACATGTACTGTTACAGTACTTAACAGTAAAACGTAACCTCGTGAAGGTAGTGACAATATCGTAGTAGCTACGAGACGATTGGTTGTACGTAAATCGATGACTTTTGTTAAAATTCTGGCAAATCAACTCCTTGGTTTTGCTGCTGTCAGGCCTAACATTAGATAGAGCAATCAGAAATGAACCTTTGCTCAGTATGAGTAGAGCCAGCATTGATGGGAACATAACCATGTAGGTGATGAGTTTGAGGATCTTTCGTATAAAAGCGAATTGAAGTTCTTTGGCATCTGAGTCTCTGATGGGCGGATATTTAAGGAAGACGTCCCATCTTTTGATTCTTTTGTCGCTGAATATTTTTCATTGTTTATTTTATTAATTATAGCAATCATTTTTTACTAGGTATAATATTATATTATAACACTTAATGGTTTTAGCTTTAATGTTAGTTCATTGTTATTTAATTTGTAAATTTTTTTTAAAAGTTTTATTTTTAATAAAATGAACATTCATTATTAAATAAATAAATAATTACATGCATACACACACAAAACGGATTTATTGAAACATATACATATGTAAGAGCATGTACATTCATGGGTTTCTATAGCTATAAAATGAATTAACGACGGGCGATTGTTCGCTTGAGAACCTCCGCTAGGTACGTATGCACCAACCGGACCGTCATCTTGTTTTTACGCTTTCAATCCTTCTTATGACATAAACAAGGAATGTTTTCGTATAGAATAAGACACATTTTTTCCTTTACCGTGCAATTACCGATGAAATTGGCATCCTTCAAAACCTCAAACCCTTTCATATATATATGTGCGTGTGTGTGAACATGTATACCATTTTGGCCAATCACACAACTAAAATGTCATCATGCCAAGCTTCTAACTGACAAACACTCACAAGCTTTCCTCTTCATAGGGCTTTATCAAGTTCTGCTCTTCGCCGTCGTCGTCATCTACGGCGCTAGCTGCGTCAAAGCTGCAGCGACTGAATCTGTCCGCTGATATTTCTGACGACGAGTCATCGCATTCAAATGCGCGGTTGTCAACCCCCGACACAACAATTCTAGGGACCCCTCTGTCACCATCAGGACCACCATGTGTGCCGAAATCTTCACGAAGTTCATTTGAATTATTATGATCATGATCATTATTATGATTATTAGCGTTACTGTTGAAGCTGGATTCGCCACTATCGCTGCTGTCGTTGCGTTTAAACCTCACCTCCTTGCAGTCCTTCATGAATCGGTTCATTATTTGCGACTTGTCACTTTCGCTGTTGATGACGTCATGATTAGGAACGATGACGCCATGATCAGGAACGATGACATCACCGGCATAATGGCTGATTCCTGCACCGGTTTCGACCATTTGAGGTAATTCGATGCTTTGGTCGCCGGGGGAACGTGCGCTTTGATTGGTGACTGCGGCGAAGTGTTCCAGCTCTTGTAGTATCTGACGCTGGTTGGAAAGTCGGATTTTTTGACATTTCTGCATTTCGATATTTTCTATCTCGTTGTTTTGTTTGTTCAAGGCTCATCCATAAAAAAAAATTATTTTCTATCTTAAATGACAAAAATAAATTTAATTAGGGATCTTTTATTTGAATTAAATTAATTTAATTTAAAATCAGCGAACAAAATCTCATTTAACAAATGTTATTTTTATTTAAAATCATTTATCCATCCATTAATGAATGGAAACTGACAAATATATATTAACGAGATAAAGTAAAATAGATCCACCAGACAGTTTTCAATATCATACGACATCCAACCAATAGAAAACAAGCATTCAGTCACTAGACTACTCGATAAAGTTGGTATCTTTGTTACTAGGTAGCACAAGTTAGACTTTCTGATTAATAGTTCAGCAGCAATGGGAAACTTGAATTTTCCTCCCAGCTACTTGAAATCATTGAGTGGTTGTTGTTATCTATCTGACTAATGAAGTGGTAGTTAACGATTTATATTTATTGCATTATTTTGTAACAAAATTTCTTTTATTAACTCATCTTCGTCGTTGTCGTCACAAACATTTATAAGCCACGCTACTGTCATTAATCATATAAGAGATCTGATTTATCGCTTACGTCAGCGTACATGGTTTTC
>NW_008703942.1:3100001-3129823 GCF_000326865.2 Helobdella robusta
GGACGACCTGTGGATGCACCACTGTAAGAGGACCTTCCCCAATAAGAGGCTGGATGAAATGGAGACTTGGAGAGAAGTCTACATGGTTTGTGTCAATCTTACTTGATTGAATCACATTTGTTAAAAATGAAAAATTCATTTCGTAATTTTGATTGTTTGCTGATGTGGAGTTATTTAGTTATGGACACACGCACGCACGCACTCACACATTTTTATAGTTGTATACAATTATTTATTTTTGCAGGATGGTCAGCAAGAAAGAAAAGCCAAGCTGGAGAAATGCGTTGAACTAATCGGTGCCTCCAGTGCAAAAGTGAAGAACGAAGGTAGGTGATAATACAATTTAACATCCATCGTATTTATGAAGGGTTTTTAAATTTTAATTTGGGATTATTTTTCATAGAAATTAAAAAATATAAAAATTGTTGACAGTGAATAAAGTGAAGTTCATTGACGCATGCATCGTGCCGACAAGAAGAAGAGGTGGCTGGGGTGGTCAGCAGTCATCTGCATCCAATGGAAACACGCATTTTAACGGCGGGAGACCCAAACAGGGCACCTCGCTTGCCTCATCTAAAGGTGGTCAAAAACAGATGGGACATCTAATGAAGAAAACCTTGCAGATGATTGGCGGTGCTAAAAGGAGATAATTGAATAATCACCTCCTTTGGCAATCACCTGATGAAATGGTGAGAGAGTGAGAGAGAGAGAGGGAGAGAGTTATTGTGGAATAAAGACAAGGTGACAAAACTAAGGGAGAAACTAACTGGTTGAATGAAAGCATTTTGGAAACAAAAACATTTTAACCCGCTATTTATTTTTGTCATATACAATCATAATTATGTTTCAATCTGTTTGTTAACCATTGTTTTATGATTGCCCTTAATGTATTCTAGTGTTTTCCGATCATTTGTTAAAATAATCGCGACCATTGTAAGTGCACACACACACATACGTTCACACACACAGACTTACATACACAGACACACATACACATGTTCACAATACGTACAACTCGATATATTTTGTTTTTGCGTATACATTTGGAACATGAATTTGATTGACTTAAATGAAGTGATCAATCTTTTAAGCTATAAACAATTGATTATTGATTGAATGTTTGCATTTTTAGCACGGATACTCGATGTCGGGATATTCGATAGGAACGGGGATTTATTCCCAGCCCCTGCATCCTTATATTAATTGCTGTTCTAATGTGATATATGCATCTATGAACTTTTGCATGGATATATCGGATTATACTAATTTATTAAACGATCTTCATTAGATAAGTGCAAGGGCAATTATCTCATCATGTATATTTTAATGAGTGTTTTATTACTCTAGAGAATTATGTGTGTGTGTGCGTGCAAGTGTGTTGCATTCATGTACTTGAGCGTGAAAATATGTAAAGGTATGTGTGTGTGCATGTACGTGTAAATATAACTGATACCTTAAAATATTTTCTGCATAATTTAAAATGACGCGCATCGCGTAACACGTGCGTATTCCTCTAGATAATTTGTCCTTCTAATGAGGTAAGCGCACAATTTATGCGTAGCTCAGTCGAACAATGCATTGATTTAATTAATTTAAGTTGTGATATAAAGTCCATGGCGCCGGTTCAGCGTTCAGATGCCTACGAAACCTAATGTACGGTATGATCCACTTTAGCCACTATTGTCTGTGATATGAGATAATTAACGATATAAAATATTTGGAATTTTAAATTATATTTACCTGTACGTTTTATTTATTTTTTTTTTCGTTTAATAAAATTCAACTCAATTTATTCGTCTACATCTTATGCGTCGAGTCATTGAGAAAATTAAGAAATTGCTATGTACACACGTTCTCCATTATTGGTCAATGATCACAACGGGTCTGATTTTAAACAATTACCTTAGTTCCTTTTTTCATGCCAATTAGGCGTTCTAATTGAGTCGTAATCGCATTTAATCTTTGGTCTTTCATATTCTAAACCTTATTAAAGTTAAATTAACTAATTGAATTAATTAAATACTTCCTCTAAATTAAATCTCTTCAATCTACCTTCACAATACATGTAGAAGACAAGTGATGTAGTATTTTCAACGGCGAATGTTAACAATACAAATAACTTACAATTACACGCACGAATCGCGCAAACGTCAGCACCGATAAACTGCTGACTTCTGGCACTTAAATGAGTTTTAGGAACATTAGATTACTTTTTTAAACTGTTAGCTTATTTTTGGTATATATGAAATGAGATTTTGAATGCTTGACGATTCAATGTGAGTGGTTAGTAGTTCTTTTTTTTACATCTGAAGATTGTTGGCACCAGATTCAAGGATTCGAGATGACTTCGTGCAGTTAACAACTTTACGAACATGTTACTCAATAAATGAAAAATTAATTCGTGATGTGAAAAAATTACGCTAAACTTTGCAAACTTTCAAATTTTAAAATATACAGCTATCAGTTTAAAAGCCAAAATAAAAATGAATTACAATTACAACACGTTTTAATTGATATAGAGAAATGTACATTGTATGTATTATTAATATATAAACCAGAGTAAAGTAAATTCAAATTTTTAAATGATCTGGCTTTAGTTCATGATGTGCCATAATGTGTAAATGAGTTGTTGTCTCTAGAGGTGTCTGTTGTTTATTACTGAGTGACCACTGACAACCAAGTTGTTGTGGTCATGTTGGTTTCTATTGTTGCTGCTGCTGTGGAGACTTCTCGACCACAAGAGGAGGTGCTTTGTAGAACTGGCTAATGATAACCTTGAAATTTTTTTAAAGTAAATAATAAAATAAATAATATACACAGTTGTGGTCTGCATTGCCATCACACAAACTTTACCTGTCTTTGAATTGATCGAAGACTTTCTTCAGCAAACTTCTGAGCACTATCCAGTTTCACAACATCTGTTTCATGTTTTGCACTTCTGAATGCATCTTTAATTTTTCTCAATGCATACAACCTTTCAATTTAAATTATAACCGTTTAATAATCAATAGAAATCTAATAAATTGAATCACAAAACAAGCACAATATTCAAATTATGGATTATATAATAATTAATTTATTGAACCATTTCACAGTAGTATTTAAAGTTGAATGGTTTATTTTATTAACATGTACATAGTAGTGCTGAGACTAAACACTTGACTAAACTAACTGACATTAACAAACTTAAGTCTTATCAATTATAAGTCTTAAATTATTGTAAAATAAAATAAAATTTAAATTAAATTAAGACTTTTAATTAATATTTAACTATCTATCTCAGATTATATTACAACAGATTGTATAGTAGTCCTTTAAATTTTTACCTTGATTTAAATTTATAATATTGTTCACAGATAATTAATTTAATATTATTTGATTAATTTAATTATTTGATCAAAATTTAATGTTAAAATTAATTTTAAGTTTTTCCATCTAGTATGGGACAAAAAAAACTTTGTCTCTAAAAAAGTGAGTAAAGTCTAACTAAAAGCTAAACTAAAACACTATTAATTAATTAATATTAAACAAACCACTGCCTGATTCTTTTTTCAGAAATAAAATCAATCACATTGATTGTGATCAGTGACAAAAAATGCCAAAAACTAAAATTAAATCAAAATTTAATGATAATAAAATAATAATAAAATTAAAAAACTAACTAATTCTCTATATAACCTGTAATTATAATTGTTGAACTTTTGACTTTCCCTCAAAAGTTGCTTGTAGAGGTGAAGTGTGACAACCTTGCGAGCACTGGAGGCCATTTCGAAATATCCAACGACAAACAAAATTTAAATATAAAACTCTTTTTCTTCGATTTTTTACTTACTTTTCATATTTTTATTTTGAACTAAAACTTAATCTACATGATAAAAGGGATGTACCAAATTTTTTAAAACTTCAAAGTACAATGTGTTAACGATATGGGTAGCAAACTCCATACAGACCTTTAATAACACATGCCTGAATAACACAAAACTAAAATATAACACATTCACCATCATAACACAAATAAGACACGTATTTAATGTATATTAGAAAAACACCCCTGAATACAATTAAAATCGGTAGAGTAGAAATAAGAAGTATGACAAGCATGATTCGGTGGACTCAATAAATCATGAAATTTTAATTTTTTTCTTAGAATTTTGCTTTTAAAAAGCATTATAGAAACCACATACATGTAAATTTAATATTCTCTAGCGTTTATGATGCAAACGCTAATATCCCGGCTATCTGGCTAAACGGGCTTAGCTGATTATAGATTTATTGCTATTTGAAAATTTTTCAAAGTAGCTCAAATAAACTGTTGGCCACACTTTTATGGAAAGGAACAGGCCGCGAACAAGAAAAGCTTTCAGTCATCTCAATAATATATAATTCAGTTAACTACAAAGTAAAGCGATGCTCACCTTTATGAATTAAATATTAATTAATACAATCAAATACACACACACACCACACACACACACACACACACACACACACCACACACACACAAACACACTTTTATATATATCCGCACCTACTTGCCCCTTATATCCGTGCATTACGTACAAGTATGACATGCGTTCTCGTTCATAAAATATAAGTTGATATAAAACGTTACATACAGGTAGATTGAGGATTTAATGGAGTGAAATGACGCCACCGCTGAACAATAAGAGACTGTCTGTTTTAAATTATAGAAACTAACAAAAGAAGAGATTGAACGAAACATATTGATTAAATTAATTATTTATAATGCAATAAAATTGTTTCAAAAAAATTTTTGAATCAACTCTCAGAATGGATTTTATTACTAAAATCAGAGATGCCATTTGATTTGATGATAAAATTTTCAAACAAAAATTTCTTCTTACAGTTTGTTTGAGATCAAAATTGTCATTAATAATAAAAATTTAAAATGTCAGATGAATTCGACATGCCAGAAACATAAACTGACATGAATGTGAGCCGAGAAACGGAATAATTTGAAGTAGAAGATTTTGAACTGAAGGAACATCGCCTGTTCCAAGTTAGTTCATTGAGCGAGGATGAAGTCTTTCAGCAACGTTGATAAAGGTATGTGCCAACGAATGATATCATATTTCATACTGAAAAATAGAAGTTTTTGCCAAAATAAAAATTAGGTAAAATTTATGTCACCAACGTAATTAGAATGTCTTAAATGCCTAAATAAATTTCTTAAGTCTTCAAAAGTCTCTTGTTGAACTTGCTCGTGGGAACATCTAAGCTGAGTCTTAACAAGACACAAATAGACAATTGATTTGCAAATCATCGAATCTTTAATTCATGAAAACGATTATTTTACATAAAACAACTACTTACTTGGTTTCATGTAACTGCAATCATTTTCATATTTAATAAATCAAAAAGTTAATCAATAATTTAAATAATTTGTCATTTAACTCTTTAGTTTTTTATACCAAATTTTAAAAGATTATTTTCAGTATAAACTTGGTGTTTTAAAAGCACTGAATGAAGATTAGGCAAACGATTTTGAATTTGCAGAGAATAAAATAGCGTCAGTGGAACTTCTAAAGAGTGCGAAACAATCCTCATCGTCGTCATCCTCATCTCCAATCCCATCGTCCGTGATTGGCATCAAAAAATCACCAGCTACGAAACTAACCACAACGAATGTTGCTAGCAAATCAGATCCGTTCGTCAAAAACGAGCACAACGACCCCAGCATCGACAACAGCATCAACAACAACAAATCAAAAATTTTCAATGACAGTTCTTTCGTTAGCTATGAGAACAACAGCAGCAACAACAACGTCAAAACCAACAATTCGGATGGAGAGAAAACAAAGTCGCCGTCATCCAACCACTCGTCGACGAAGAAGAAGAAAAAACGTTTCCGACCGACCGAACCACAAAACTCTCCCCACTTGACTTTACCGCAAAAAATTCTCGTTTTCCTTGAGGACAACAGAATCTCAGGAGAAGACCTCGACGCCATCAGGTCCCTTAGCCAGATCAACGATCGTAGTCAAAATAGCCGACTAAAAAAAGTCTTAAACGTTGTTTTTCTGACGACAGGTGTCGCCCTGCTACTGGCCGTCATCGTCGTCGTCATCATCACATCTTTTAGTTAGTAGAAGAATTGATTTTACGGTTACGTTTTCATTGAAAACTTACGTTTTGAGTAATTTTTTTTTCTATTTCGCTATTGAAATTTCATTAGAAAAAAAGAATTATTGTTGTGGTACGCCGTTTCACAGAACTCAGTTTTACATAAACTATCAGTTATACATTTCTGATTAATTTGACCTAAAAAATCAAATATTTATCTTGTCAAACGTTATATTAATAGAAAGAAATGATTGATTACCCTACCGCGGGGTGATTAAAGTCGCCTGGTGCAGTTTCGCAGTAACCAGGTTCGAATATGACAAAAAGATTCCCCCCATCACATGATTAGTGTGTGATGCGTCGTTTAGCATGTATTAATTTACGATGTTTGTGGCGTGTTGTTGAATCCTCTGAACATTGAAAAAGTTCAATTGACCTTTAACCTTTTTTAACCTTTTTAAACCATTAGGCATATTCAAATCTGCAGTCACGTATTATAAATTTTTATTAAATAATCGATTCAATTTAAAGATCTGCTAGGCCACTCATCTAGACATTTTTCATCAAACGTCCATTCTTAATGTTCATAATTTATTCATTCAACCAAACAGCGATTTTTACTTTTTCGTTCATTAGATCAATCATCCCTTCAGCCATAAAGTCCCCAAAATTCCTCATATTAGTTTATCCATTCATCTATTCATCCATACATCCATCCATCTATACATTCATCTATCCATTCATTCATCCATCCATCTAACCATCCATCCATCCATCTGATATAAGCAAGAGTTATGCACAAAATTATAGTAAAGTCCCCAGAGTAATGGCAGGAATATTTGTTCTGTCAACTAATCTCTATATTAGAAGTTCGTCTGCCTGTGATGAAGACGACGACGACGACTATGACGTCGAAGATGATGACGAAGGCAATTTGAATTGTAATGATGATAAATAATGATGACATCAACAATAAAAATAACGATGGCACCAACAACAACAACAACAACAATGATGAATGATGGGGATGGCGTCAACAACTGCAATGATGACGCGAATGTGACGTTGCTGACAACAGTGTCACTGTGGTGACAAATTAAGTTGTGCTGTACAAAAATTTGTAACAACAACATTAATTTCTGCAATAGAACATTAGTTACATCAACAACATCAATAACAACATCAATAACATCAACAACAACAAAACAAAATAAAGTAAAAAAAGCATTAATACAGCAATTACATGACAAACTACAACGTCAAAAGTATGCTCTCCATTCATAGCTAGGCAGGTTTAGTTTAGACTAATGTCATAGTTTAGTTTTGGGATTAGTCAGATGTTATCATTAGCAGGGAGGAATGGTTCCTCAATTAGGAAACTTATTGGGAAAAATAAAAATCAATAATAACAACCCAAACAACAACAACAATATCATTATCAACACTAAAACATCATCACTAACACCACAAACAACATCATTATCATGACAAACAGCATCACTATCGACACAAAAAACGTGATCAATGTCTCAACTCGTCACGTTTAAAAAATAAACACAAGTTTGAAACATCATTTTCAAAACGTCACTTAAGGTGGGGCGACTAAAGAGTGAAGTTGACAGCGATAAGGCAAACATTGACTACGACTAAGTGATTGGCGAGTTAAAATTAAAGATAATATTTACAATCTCTGTTCGGAGTGCAATTTCACCATCATTATCGTCACCACCACCATCATCACCGTCGTCATCACCATCATTGTTGTTCCTATCAACATTAAAGTGCAACGTCATCGTCACGAATGATGACGTAGATCGTCATCATTCGTTATCATTATGACGTCATCTCCGCCAGCATGTACGTTGGTATCAACATTGCTAATTATATCATTATCATCCTCATCATCATCCTCATCTTTAATATAATCAGTATCATCACCGTCCAGATAATCATAATCATCATTTCCTTCCTTCCACTGTACTTAAATTCGGAAGCTTCACAAAATCCCTTCTATAATAAAATTAAAAAGTACAGGATTGCTTTTATTTTTAAATTTTTACTATATTTTTCAATAATAATAATAATAATACACACACATACATACATACATACACACACACATACATACATACATACAAACATACATGCAAGTAAAAGAAAGAGGCAGTAAAGGTAACGTTACGATCTGACAGTTCCTAGAAATACTAATTAAAAAACAATGCCGTCCCATACTAAAAATGAATCCATATTTTCTAATAAATAGTCTTTTCTTTTTTGTAGTTGTCATTGTTCAATTTATTGATCTTCTAGATATGGTGTATAGGTTGTATGTCTCAGTCTCCCTCACGGTCTCTTTTAATTTCTCTTTTTTCTATTTTTTTTTCTCTCTCTCTCTTTCTCTCTCTTTCTCTCTTTCTCTTTCTCTGCAATCATTCAGTCATTCAACCATTGTGTTATGTTATACACACTACACCACATATTTTTACCATTTGTCTGCCTGATTGTCTTCCTATAATCTATGATGGTTCCATTTTTAATCTATTTTTCCTTTATTAATTTTTTTACTCATTTGTTCGTTTCTTCATTCATTTGTTTCTTCAATCTTTCATTTATTCATTCATTTGTTTGTTTGGCTGTTTGCATATCAGAAAACATTTTTTTCATGAACAATAGCGAATATTAATTTTCAGACCGGAAACTCTTCGATAAACTAAAAAAATTTGACAGCCAGCATGATAATTTGAGAACGCTTTAACTTTCCACATGTGTTAGATGATAGCACTGCTATTTTTTTTTCTCGTAACGAACTAAAAACAAGTTCAATTTGAAATGCTTCGAGACTACTTGTATAAGTTTACGTTAGAAATAAAATTTCATTTAATAGAGTTTTAATAAATGAGTTCACGAGCGTACAAACCTGTGATGCCTAAAATATGGTTTAGTTGGTTATGAGAGGAGTTGTTATGGTTACCTGGCATCCACCTGGATTAATTCATGCGACAAACTTGCTGCACACCTGGTCGCCAATTTTTTTTAATGTTCTCACGTGAGCGCTTTCAATGGTCTTCGCTGGCGTACGTATTTCACAATAGATTGGATCCGTACGCTTGCGTTGCTGTGCAAAAAATTGAAATATGATCATCTCCTTTCTAATTAGGCGCGTTCGTTTTTCTGTCTTTATTTTAGCTCATATGTTTCTTTCGAATCCCACGTGCAGTTATTAGACGCTGTCTATTCTTTAAATGATGTCACCTGCACCTGCACAACGTAAAGACGGTCTGTTTCTTCGAACCTCGTTAAAACTTTTAATGGAAAGACGGTTTTTATTTTAAACCATTTTTTAAACTAAATTTTAAAATCAGCAAAGATATAAAATACAATTTAAAATGATGAATTTAATTTATTATAAATATTATTGTAAATTACTCAGTTAACGAAAGCCCAGCAGCGCCAACGACAGTGGCAGCCGCCAACGTAGCTTCATCTTCAAACGGAGAAGCTCTCAGTCTACAAGACGATAAACACATCAACATAACGTCCTACCTTGGGTTAGATGCATTTCAATACTCTAGCACGTCACCACCACATACTTCAAGCGACAGTCTAAAAATTAGTCTAGATGTTACAAGTGTTCTTACCCTTTTGGTAACACTGATTAAATAATAACTATTGATAATTAGCGTACTATTTAAAACTTACTAGCAATTATTGCAAGACCAATATTGCAATTTCTTTGCTAATTCTAACAAAAATGGAAGCAGTGAGGGTAGTAGCTGAAGTAACGACAATAGTAGCAGGAGCAGCAGTAGTAGTGGGAACATAAAAACAGCAACAGAGGCAGTTGTAGAAGTAGTGGTAAAGATTACAACAACAGCGTTTCAACTGCTAGTAGTAAAAGAAGTAATAGTAGTAGTAGTAGTAGTAGCAGCTGTAGTTGTAGAAGCAGTAGAAGTAATAGCAGTAGTATTTATACTTGTGCATTAGTAATGGCTGCAGGAGTTAGGGATTAGAATTTTTAAAACAACATTCACAAAACGTTTTTATACTTTTTCTGATTAATTTTTTTCTAATTACAACAATTTTTTTCTATCCTCTCTGGTTTTTTTTTTTTTATAAAAAAAATAATTCGAAGTCTATACAAACATCATCTTGTCATGGACAATTAGCATGCGAAAACACGAAATATATCGGAAACAAACGCCAACCTACTAAAGTGTGAATTAACGAAGCCATGATTTATTCTTCAATTTAAATGATTTCATGGTTACTCTTCGATTTAATAATTTTTTTAACTTAGATTTTTTAAGTTTTCTGGAATTTCTTAACCACAAAATTTGCATTATAAACTATGGCCTAGCTAGTGGTCAAGGGTTCGAATGCAACAAAAAGATCACGGCCAATGGCATGTGCTTAGTGTGTGAGCGCCGATTAGCACGTATTCATGTTTGTGGGTTGCCCATTATTCACTCATCACTCCACTTCTTTTATTTCCACTACGTATTTATTTATTAACGAATGAATGAATGAATTAATTAATTAATTGAATTGGATGATCCGTGAAAAACACAAGTAAATAATATAATATAATATAATATAATCAACTAAAAACCATCCGTTGTTGTCATAATAATAATTATTATTATTAATATCATCATCTTCATCATCATCATTGTTGTAGTCATCACAGTTTGAGAAAAAGGTGATCTTAGCACAAACACAATTATAAATATCTAGAAACACGGTGATCTTAGCACAAACACAATTATAAATATCTAGAAACATGCCAGCAGCATTCAAACAAACAAACAAACAAACAAGTAAACAAACAAACAAACAAACAAAAAAACAAACGAACGAACGAACAAAAAAACAAACAAACAATGGTATGTATATAATGCAAATTGATTATTGCATATATCCATTTCATGCCATGCATTTTAATACAGGTGAACCTTACCTACGCATTGTTTTTTACATACACGCATGCATACATGTGTGCGTTACGTACACACGTACAAACATGTGTATGTATTTATATATACTGTATGTATATATGCTTGCGTACCTACGCCACACACATACACTTTATGGCCTCACTTTATTGTTCTCATATTTTTTGATATCACCTGTATTATCGCCCTATTTCGTGCTTCCACTGTGCCTTCTGCTCAATAATGCACCGCAGTTAATTAAAACAAAATGTCAATCTGTTCTTTATCTGGCGCTCTCTTCTACGGAGACTGCGCCGGCTGCACTTTGTTCGTTCCTTTGTTAATTTATGTTAATTTAATTACCGATGAATGCTTTTTCTATTGCAGGAGAAACAACTCGGAAGCCATGCCGAAGTACGAAGCAGTTCAGACCAACAACAACTCCACAGTCACCACTACCAACAACAATCATTTTGTGAGACAAATCAAAGAACCGACAACTTCAATCAGTAGCAACGTCAACAAAAACACCAACAAAGACAAAATCATGGGCGATAATATATTCTTGCCTCTAACGGTGACGACCCCGAAATGTCGTCTGCAAGCCATTCAGCGAGGAGTTCGAACACGGATGGTGTGCATTGACAAACCGAGACTAACGTGAAGCTGAAACCCTGTTGATGGCGGGTGGATTGTTGATGAGTTGCCCGCCATCGCATGATTTCTTTCTAAGCGCTTGCTGCCTAAATGTTGTTTATACTGTCGGTCGGTCCGTATTGTTTGAATGTTGATCATGCGTTGTGTCTGTCACAGTTAATAGACCACTGACATTTGAATTTGGTTGTAGCGAAGAAATAATTAGAAACACAAGCCTCCTCCAGATAAGTTATCAATTTCATTTTTGCATTTTCGGACTAAGATTATTAAACCTGTTGAACTTGACAGACAACTGCCACATAACACTTTTGAATGGTTGTATGTACATTCGTTACTCTGTTAGCCAAGCAAGAGTTTTAATTGTGTGGCAAAACCTTTAATGATAACAAAATTTTAAAATGTTTGCCATTTCATCTCAAGCATATGCCGAAAGACATGGCTACCTCTCATTGTTTCGTGTTTTTCGATTTCGTGTGAGCAAATTAAATAAACTGTATTTCGACCCTTGAGTAAAACACAAACTATAAAATTTTAAATGTTTAATTTGAAGTCTTTTTTTTACATCTGTCATTTTCCCATTCACACTCACCATTTCAAAATTTTACCAGAAATTTAACATGCTGGTTTCGCTACTTTCATTGATTGTTGTCTAACGTCTCGCTGTCCTGCAGAAATCCAAATAAGGCCATACGTCATATTGCTGCCTGGCTTACCTGGCACAGAAATTCGGCAAGTGTCAAAAATGCGATGAAAATTTCAAGAACGGAAAAATAAATGTGATATGTAACTCTAAAATATTATATCAATATAAATTCTTTTACTTTAAAGGTAATGAAATTCCTATTGTAAAGCTGATTGAAATGGTCGTCTTTTAATATCGACAATTGAATGTTGTCGTTCGATAGACCGGAAACAAAGGTCTGAAATAATTTGCACTGTTTACGAATACCTAATTTATATTATGTAAAAATAAATTTTTGTCTAGCCAATAGTTGTTTTAAAGCGGTGATTAAAACCCTGTTAATAACAATGCGAGAATTCTTATATTTTTCAAATGCCTTTTAATGTTTTATAATATATTAACTCACATATATGTATGTATATAATTAATTATTTAATTGTTTTTCATTTTTATTTATTTTAGTCCTTAACTAATTGCAGACGTTTTCTTTGGTAAGTTACATGGCGTGGCTTATATTAATCCCAAATATGAATGTAGCCGATACAAATTTTAAAATATAAAATATTTTAGCGTATAGAATGTTAGAAAATAATTCTTAAATTATGAAATGCTTTTTAAAATGTCTTCAGTTTCGATTCCCAGTAAGTAGTTTAAGCATTATAGTTTCAAACTCAATGTCGATCGTAACTGCATTGTTTCGTTTCTTCAGAAATTAGCTAGTTAACCAAACTGTCATTAAAGCTAATTCTGTGCATGCACGTGTGTGTTTGTGGAGTGTATGTGTAAGTATACATGGGTGTTTGTGGTGAATATGTGGGTGTGTGTGTGTGCTGTGTGTTTGTCGTGTGTGTGTTTAGTCCTGAAATGGCCATAAAACATTAATTGACCAATTAATCTTTTTTTAAAACCAGCAATAGCTATCAACAAAATCATTTCTTTACAGTAATAAAATTTTAAGTTGTTTCAGTAACAAAAATAACATTTGAAAAAATAGGCACCCAGTTAAAATATCTTTTCTTTCAAATTTAACCTTTTTGGCATAGCAAACAAATTGAATGTAATTATGTGAAAATTGTTAATAGAAATGAACGAAAAATTGTAAAAAAAACTTAACACCTAATAAGGTTTAAAAAAGATTCGTTCCGAAAAAATTTGTTGCAGAACCCCCGCCACTGTCTGGAAACTTCTACTTGCTTTCTTTTATATTTACATGCAAATCAATGAGATAGAAATTTATTTATACATTTGCATGCAAGCGAGTGTGCTTTATTCGATTATGCAAAAGCTTTTTATTTATCTCACTTCCTTCTTTTATAATTATTACCTGAATTAAAGTTTGAAAATCAATCAATCTTAATTGACTGTATTGGATTAATATATTAGTTTTCATTTGTTATTTTCACGTTGATTGTTTTATTGCGTTTGTTTGCATTGCATATCGGCAGTGCAAATTACTTTGCTGGGCCAGTTTTAAAATTTGAAAGCATCTGTAGATGTTAAGACTCTGTTTTGTACGTAATATAATGTATTTTATTTGCCATTAAACTTTTTAATTACACTCGAACTCATTTTGCCTTGGCATATTATTTTTTTTCATATGTACTAAAGTTTTATCTTACTTCATTTTCGTTTAAACAAATGAAGACAAGAATGTAAGTTAAATATAATTTGAAGGTTTGGCTTTCATCAATTAAAGAATTAACGATTTTGTTTTGACATATATCGAACTTGCCTAAAAATTTAAATTAAATTCTTAATTTTCTAAGCAGATACATATTTGACTCATTCAGTAAACTGATAACCCACATTATGTCTAACGCTTGTTCTAATATCTCATCATGCCACGGTTCCCGGTCTAACTCGCAACAAACCGTTGTTGCTAGGCATTTCTCTGCGAGGGATCAATCGTCGTTTGTTCTCCTTGTCTTTCATGTTTTTTGGCCTTCCTGTTTTACTGCCTAATCAATGATGTTGTTTGTTGTATGTTTAAATCGTCATCATAGTCTTAGTTTTTTGATGGTACTGCTTGGTTGAATTAAACACTTATTTGCAGACTTTGAATTTCAAAATTGTTCAAAATTTTATTTGATTCATAATAGAAATGTTTTCACTGAGGTCAAACAAAATCTAGAGCTGTAACAAATTATAATTTCCATGTAAATGGAACGTGCCAAACATTGCGAGATATGGTATTTTTACCGTTTGAGTTAACTAGCCAACCAAAATGACCACTGAACAACGTGTATGGAAAAATGAAATGTCGCAAACTAACATTGGGTTATTCCTTCCTAATTCTTAATTGAAAGTGTTTAATGCCACTTAGAGTATGTGGGCTTTCATTTCACTGGTCAGCCAAATGAAATTAGATAAGTTATATTTAACAAAATTTTCACAAATATAAGGAAAGATCACGAATCCTAACGCATATACAACAATCTTGACATTATATCTTGCTTCTTTTGTTTATAACTGAACGTACATGAATTGTTCTTTCTATGACGTTGAGTTTCAATAAAAATATTAATAAAAATAAAAAATAAACATTAACAATGTAACTTAAAAAAATCAGTAAAAAGACCAAATGCTTGGCTGAGAACTTGGGACATGTTTATTACAGAAAAAATTATAAGTAACTGGTATAAACCTAACCGTATTCACAATCAATGTCATCAATTGGTAGCACCAATTTAGCAGAAGTACCTATATATATATATAATAACAACTAATTTAAAATTTTATAATTCATTTTAATTTTCAATCTAATACAATCAGGACAGAACACCACTATCATGGATTCGTGTGAAAAATTGTTTGTCGGAGGATACGGCAGTTATGAAACGGAGCACAAATTGTTGAACAGCATGTACGATGACTCCGTTATGCGTTCCTGCATTCTGAACATCAAAACGAATTTCGTCAATCCTGACAACCCGAACGTTGAGTCAGATTTAACTTTTGTCGTAGGAAAAACTGGCGCGAAGAGATTAGAGTTCAATGTCCATAAATCTGTTCTTTCACAGGCTAGTGTAGTGTTCAAAATTATGCTGGACGGCGCTTTTTCAAAGAAGAAGGAAGTAAAAAAAGTTACAATTGAAGACGTCGAACCGCCTTCATTCAGCAATTTTCTAACGTAGCTATACTTTTATAAATTGTAAAACTATATTTTAAGCTTTATTAATATTATCGTTTTACAAAATCTATTAAAACGAAAAATTGAACTATAACATTCGGCAAGCCAAACTTACGTTAACATTTTTCAGATTTGTATATCATGAAGAATTAACACTGAACGAAGATAATATACTGGATCTGGTGCATCTCAGTCACAAATACATGATGAAAGATTTGTTCGATATGTGTTTCGAATTTTTAGTACAATACGTTTCACCGGAGAACTTTCTTCCCATCTTCGAAATTGTTCTCTTCTACAATGATGTCGATACCAAAGATATATTGTTAATGTATTTCCGAGTGAACGCTTCCGAAATATTAAATCATTCTTCTATAAAATTTGCGCCAAAACATATTTTAATATATCTGTTGCAGACAGAAGCTGTTAACGTGAAAGAAACAGAATTTCTCAAGGCTTGTGTGAAGTGGGCGAAGCACAAATTGAGCATGAAGAAAATCGAGTTTGATATGACAAAAGACATTTACAATGAAATGTGCGGAGAAAGCGAAGCAAATTGCTGTTACATTTTTAACATGAAAATAAGAGATATCCTGGGCGATGAAATTGTCAGAAATATTAGATTCCCGACAATGACGAAGCAAGAATTTCATGAAGCAATAAAACTCGCTCCAGTACTTACCCAGTCCGAAATAAATCACATCAACCGAGCGATTGCGCTCGGAAAGTTAGATGAAGATCTTTCATTTTCCATGAAACCTCGTCAAACATTAAAAGAGACATGCGTAGATAGATTTGACACGATGAAAGTAAGTGGTGAACAGGTTCTGGGCCTCGATTTCTTATATTTCAGCACAAAAGCTAAAATTTTTATGACCGGGGTTGGCGTCGTGAAGAAGAAAACTTCGTCAGCTGTAAACGTTATAATATCGAGACTAGGGTCCGATTACGAAAACAACAAGCTGATCGGGATGGGTACTTATCCGTTCAAGAAAGAAGTTTACTCACCTATGAAGGCAGTTTTCAAAAGGTGCCTTCTCTTGGAACCAAATCAGATATACGTGGTAAAACTGGCTTTCGTCAATGAAGACTCGAATTCGAAAGCTAAATATAATCTTATAGAAATGGATACAGCAGACGACAAAAATTGCCAACCACACAAAAGAATTGTTCCGAGCAGAACGGAAAATCTTCTTGTTTTTCATCAACCATATTTGGATTTTGTATTCTACAACGTGCCTCAGATTTATTACGTGCATTTGTAACAAATTACATGCTGTTGAAGAATGAAAGAAAAAATTTTCTGTCAAGAGTAAAGTATAAAAGCCCAATTATCTAGACTGCCAGTAAAGCGTCTTATTATCTAGTGAACGATAGCGTAGAAACTAAGTAATTTGATTGCTCAAATTATTGTTATACAACTTGGTTAACAGTGTAATTGGATATGCAATAAATAGATGATTTGTGAATGTACGTAAAATCTGTCCTTGATATACAGATTACAAAATATTGTAAAGAAATACAAAACATAATACATTTTGAAACCGGTAAAGTGATGGCTAATAAACAATAAACATTAGTAAATGCGTTGACAATTAAAACTAATAAGTAAAATTAACAAAAGCTGACATGCAAATTATGAATAACAAGGAATTGCAAAAGATCACTATATTTTAGAAAGAGTTATAAAATAACAAAAAATTGGCCGATGGATCAAACATTATATTATACTTTACTATAGCCCCAAAAATAAGTGGGCTTCTCGTCAACATTTCTGGCTCTTGTAACAAATGAGGTGAAAGATGATACACAATTGCCTATGAAATAATTGGACCTAACAAGAATGGCCCAGTCAACTAAGGGTAGCCAGGGATCTGCATGGAAAACGTCAACCTGGCATGAAGGTAATATAAATGGAGAATAAATATAAAAGTGATAAATTATGAATCTAATGAAAATCTAACGTTTTTATTGCTCAAATGCTCTTTCAACTCTTTCAGAAGCGGGTACTTGTCTGTAGCAACAAATACCACCTTTATTCTTTGGGTAATAACTAAATTCTTAGTTAACCTGTCAGATAAATTGTAATAAGAGAAAATTTTTAAATAAATGTGAAATAAGGAATGTACGTGTGTTTGTTGGTGTGTGTATGTTAGTGGTGTGGTGAAGATACCTGAGAACTTCAGCAGTAGATGGAAGGCACATATTTTTGGTGATGAGGTCGTTGGTGCCCTGTAGACATTGAGGTGAGGCCATGTAGCTGGCTGTTCCTACTGCCCCCTGGCAGGCATTTTCCTACCCAGCAATTTGTCATTTACAACTAATTTATTTATCTTTCTTTGTTAATTATTGATTTGATTATATTTTTAATTATTTCAAAATAAAAATGTGTGTTGACTTATTAATTAATTAAGTGCTTATTACAAATATTTGAAATGAAGCCGTCACGTTAGCAAATAAAAACTGATAACAGATAAATTCTTGCTATGGAATATTCAAAATATTCTAACAGTAGGGATATAAAGCCAATTTATTAATTACATAAAGTAAGCTCTCATTAATGTTAGTATAATGTATCGGGTTATTAAAACTTTCTAACTACATTTTGGTCACAACTCACAACCAACTGATGAATGACTGATATGTATGCATGATACATATGATGTACTGGTCAAGTAATTTTGTAATGTTACACTGGAATGTTATAAAACATTGCAAACACAAGATAATCACTAATTTAAAAAAAAAACAATAGAAACAAATGTCCCACATTGCTAAAAATAAAAGCAAAATGAATGATGGAACAGAAAAATTTCACAAATAAGGAAACCCAGTCTGGTCCATTCCTGAGGTGGAGTCCAATGAATGGCCTTTGAGGAAAGTGTTTGTTGATGTAATCATCTGCCTCCTTCTTCAACTGATCGGAGAAGATGAGATATTTCTGCAGGTGCCAGTGGGATGGGTCCATTGGAAAGGTTGCTGGCGCCCCCTTCATTGAGATCACTGGATACTGAGCAGCAGGAAACCTGATTTGTGATGGCATGTAAAATCATGTTTGAAAAAAATCACGTACAAAAAAACTAAAACAGATGAAATATAACACCCCCAACAACTATGTTATAAATATATTTTTCAAATTGAGCTACTCACTCAGCTGCCCATCTGTCGAATTCATTGGAGTAAGTCATCTGATACTTGACATCTTTGACAAAATTTACACCCAGCCCATCCCAGAATGGTCCAAATGGATTACCTAAATTACACATTATAATTTTATGATCATAATTTAATTTGAAACCCAGTCAATAATTATGAAAATAATTTTTGGTTTAGTTCATAACTAGGAAAATAATTATTAATTTAGCTAAAAAATTCAACCTTCTTTCATTTTGCAGTCTTCATTATTATTCTTATTGCCATAACAAAACCCAAATCTCTTATTGGCAGGCCAGTAATCATCAGCATAATGTTCCATAAACTCCTCTGCAAGAATAACTCTATGGTACTTTGTAAGTGGTTCTATTTGGAACCATTCATTAAAAGGTATATTCTTCTGTTTGTGAAAAAATTATTAATCTAAAATAGAGAGTCAAAAAAAAATTTTTAAATAAAATTTTTATATTAGCAGATGCTTTAATAAAATGTTAAATAAAATTATTGTAGAATTGTTAATTTATTTGAAGTTAATTAAAAAGTAATTAATTCAAATAAAAAAAATAAGTGATACTTATGAGAGTTATAAATAGTATAAAACATTTCATTGTCATAATACCGACATTGTTACCAACATAAGTTCTGAAAGAAGGCAGTATTAGAGTCCTGTTAATCGACTTTGCAAAGGCTAGCCCACCCAAAAAATGCTCTACCTGGTTTCCCACACGACCTGGTGATTGAATTAGACATTTTTAATTTTATATGAAGACTTTTTTTCATAAAAATAATTATATAATATCTTTTTTGGCAATAAAAATAAAACCTATTGTCTGTCCAAATCAGAATTACATTTTCATTGTGGAAAGACCAAAAATAATATAGAAATGCATTATAATATAATGATTATATATTCAATATTGTATATGACATACAATATGTATATGAATATTTTTAATGAATTCAAATTTAATGAAGCTGTCGGCGAACAAACAAATGAATAAACATAACCATGTACGGACCCATGCACAAGCAGAAGAGAAGATAGCCATTCGGGTCTTTTTCATGTCTTCTTCTCTCAGCATCCAGACCCACACCGGCGGCCCCAACGCTACCCACTTCTTCGGCATTTTCTTTTGTTTGATGTTCGTTTTCAGAAGAATTATTCAGTTCAACATTTGCAAAAGCAACAACTGCCAACAGAATTGTAAATTTTGTTGAATGAATCATTTTTCGTCACTCGCGCAAACAGAAACTCACTATGTATAGAAAAATAAAGGTAGACAAAAAAAAAATGAAACAACTAATTTCCCTCACAACGACGAAAAGAAAACTTAAGTAAGGAACAATTTTCTCCGTGTAACTTTTCTTCAATTTCTTGCATGTCAATGAACTTCCAACAGGAAATGGCGGTTGATTAATTACGTTCAAATTTAATATTTTATTAAAGACGCAAGGTTTCTGTTTGAGTGAAAATAAGACGAAATGTCCTACGCAGGACATTTTTGGAATGTCTTTCCAGACGAAAGGAAGTATTGTAAAAAATCACCCGAATGTCGGTTAACAAAAAATCAAATTAGAGTTAGTCAGTGATGGTCGCTGGACTTGTATTGCCTGCATCCTTCAGCCAATATCTTAAAAATATTCCAAAGAAACATAACTGCTGTCATCATCATCATCCATCATTATTATCAGGATCATCTCAAATGAGCAATCCAGCCCTTTCAATGTCTCCGCACTCATCATCATCACTCCACATACTCCCCATGTAAGAGTATTGTATAATACAGAACGCAAGCCAATAGGCGAACATGCATGCACTCCCTTCATTTACAGTTGAGAAGTGCATGTTTGGTTTCCCCAAGGGGAAAATCCAAAATTCAAGTCACGTGTTTACTTGGGTGTTGCAAGCTCGTGTGTCGACCACAAACAAGTTGACGTTTGCTGCTGTCGTCGTTGCGGTTGCGATTGCAGTTGCAGTAACATTGGCATTGTTGGTGACATTAGTCAAACCAAAAGTTTTCACCATATATCATTCACAATTACATGCAGTGTATCAGATGTGGACAACTAATTATTTATGCATTTAAACATGTACACGTCTCAAGACAGCGTCAAACGTTAATTGGAGAGAGAGGTCATCCATTCAGCAACACAAACATTCCATTTAATGCACTCTACACCACACATTTTTCAGACGAGTACCTATTTATGTTATAGAAACATGGGCACGACAGAGGTACGAGCTGCCCATTCAAAGAGACACGAATGCACGTCGAGATAAACGCAAACAAACAACTAACCAAACAAACACACACAGACACAGACAGACAAAAAGACAAACAACAGAACTTACAAACGCGCATAAAATGTATACATAGGAGCAAGCATTCAATCAACATGCACAATCAAAAAGGCTTATAAGATGCTTGGTTAGATATCGCTTGCTCGCCTTCCTGCATCCTAATTTTCCCTTCGTCACCACAAAAAAAAAACTTGGATTGACCAAAAATATATTTTGTAACGTTTTACATTCGCAATCAATTAATCAAAATTGCGTCGTTCGCCTCAAATGAATTGTTATTTTCATGTTTTATTGAACGTTTCTTCATTCGCTCATCTAACGAGGTTGGTCTGTTCATTTTATTATTTCAAGTTTCATCACAAAAATCATCCTCATGTTGTAAACATACCATTGGTTTGTTTCCATTGAATAATAATGACGTACGAATGCATACTTTTAACTAACAAAATGGTACTGTGAATATCTGTGTAAAACTTTTATTTGTAATTAAATTTGCCAGAATATCTATCAATATTATTTGCTGTAAATCTCATGAAAACTAGTTTTTAAAAAAATAGATTGACGATGAATTTAGATCAATATGTATTTAAAAGTTAGTTGCAGTTGGAACTATATACTTAAAAAGAATCAATTGTTACTAAGTTAATTGGAAGCTATTATGATTCTACATATACAATATTAGGTTGTTTAATTTGTAATTATATCAATAGTTATTAATAACCATTTAAAACTAAATATCTTACGGAGCTTAACACTAAATCATTTTAAGGAATTTCATTATTCGTATCGACACTGTTATTATCTATTAACATAATATTTGTGGTTACTGATTTAGTATTGAGGTTCAGAACAAAGTTATTGTAGAAATAAATAAATTAATAAATCAATTAATTCATTCATTCATTTTTTTCATTACTACCATCCTGGCACGTTTGTAACTAGCTCAACAACACCGCATTCACTTATTATAACTAAATAAATATAATACAACAGATACATAATTTACACCCACCACACACACATACACACACACACGCACGCACATACACGCCAACACACAAACATATAAAATTTGGTTTTCTTTCCACGAGAGCATTTGATTGATGTTGTCGCCCATAAAAATCATCCATGCCTGATATCATTAATATCCTCAATCTACCATCCCACTCATTAGCCACAGCCACAGCTGAACCACAACCAGCCACCATTACGACGGCTACCACATCGAGCTTCTAATTCTACTCACAATTTCTTACTGTAGATATTTTGAATTTTTTAACTTGTGAAACGTGGCGTGACCTCGAATTCATATGGACTATTTTATTTCATGATATAGTTAAACTAAGAGATTTGTACAGGAGTAATGCGATTTGCATCATGAAATTCAAAAATATTATTTTGTGTTTATACAGGCTTTTTTGGCATATACACACACACACACATACCCACACGCACTTCTTTTACACATTCACACACCACTCACACACGCACCACTCACACACACACACCACACACACACACACACACACACACATTCACTACATACACACAACCTATTCACACCACATACAAATACAACGATTACTTCACATAAATTGTAAAAGTAATTGAGTCTATGGATGTCGGCGAATGAATGAATTATAAGGCAATACTTACTTATTGATGTTTTAATAGGCATTACAGGAATGTTTCTGAAAATTTTCGTCCGTGCCAAAAATTTTCAGATGACTTTAATAGATGTAGTTACTTTACTGTATTTTTATAATTGTAATTATTTATTGTATTTATTATTTATTATTATTATTATTGAATTTTTATTGTATTAGTTGTTGTAGAATATTTTTGAATATTCAGTTAAATTAACATCGTTGCATAATTTGGAATTAACTAATTTAAGTGACTTAACTAAAAAGTTTAATAAAGCAAGTTTATTTTTTAAAGCAGTTCAATACAAAAATGTACAAACCTCTCTTACAATGGTTAGAGATTGTTAGAGAGCCTGTCTGGCTGACTTTGATGGATACAAATGAGTATCACTGTATGATAGTGCCATACATAAATCTTTTTCGTAACTTGTGCAATCAATGCTGGTTGGATTTGTGTCAACGTTGAAATTTATTCAGCTTGTATTCATCGTATATGGCATGGCAATTCAACCGCTCATTTGTGGGTTTGATTGTTTTGGAAGATATACCTAATTCGCATATTTTGTATAAATCACAATAGTTTATACCATAGAAAGCTGATAGATTTTACATTTTTAAAATGAAGAACAAGGAGAAGAAAACCACAAAGATGAAGATTACAACACCAGCTAAAAAATTCTAGTAAAGAAAATTGAAAAGACCAACTTTAAATTGATTAATGCCAACAATTCGGTAGAATTCATACAATAATGTATATCATTATTATCGCTAATATTTCTCTCTCTCTCATTCTCTTTCTCTCTCTCTCTCTCTCTCTCTCTCTCTCTCTCTATATATATATATATATATATATATAGCGCACATGCACGTGAATATATGTAGTATGTAATAAAGTGACGACGTTCTTCTTACATCGTGCAGCCTTCAGACCAGCAGCTCGAGATGTTCGTTCGTTCGTTCGTTCATTTGAGCGGCATCACAGGTGTCAATAACAATTTGTCCATTCAGTTTTGTCTCATCCTTCTTCTTCTCCAGTGACGTCAGTTGAAATGTCATCTATTTTCATTTACTGCCTCTTTATTTGTTTTATGTCGTAGTGCGGTTGTTTCTGCTGCTGTTTTTTATTCTATCTTTCATTCATTTGTTATTCTTTTATTCGTTCGTTAGATTGCAGTGTCGTTCCATCCCTCATTCAATTGTCTCACTCTCTTTTTTCAGGTCCGATGATTGAGTTGTTATAATATCATGCTTCTGTGTGCTGTGCATATCCCTCCACATGGTACGCAACACCTCATCAGGCGCTACGCTGGGCGTGTTCGAGTCTGCGGTGTGGTAGGCATATTAGATTGCTCGCTATGGAGTACGTGACGCGATCAATCACTTGCTCCAATACGTTTTGTGTTGCATTTACGTACGTTGGGTGGAGATATTGTATGAGCCATGTATAAGAAGTGAGGTGTTGAATGTTTGTTTTTGTAGGATGTTTGTTTTCATGTACCTTCTATACATACAAGCGTGTGTGAGTGTGTGAGTGTGTGTGTGTGTGCGTGTGTGTGTAGATATGTTTGTACATTCGTATCATGGCAGTGTTGTACATTTCCGCGCCGTTGCATCGGCCGCTCATATTGAGCATGACAAATGGATATGAAATAATGGCAATGGAGATGGCTTATTTTGCATTCCAACTTCTTTTTTCACTCACTCATTCACTCTCTAACTCATCCACTCACTCACTCACTCACCCACTAACTCACTCACTCACTCACTCACTCACTCACTCACTCACTCACTCACTCACTCACTCACTCACTCACTCACTCACTCACTCACTCACTCACTCACTCACTCACTCACTCACTCACTCACTCACTCACTCACTCAATCACTCACTCAATCACGCACTCACTTTCTCACTCTAAAAATACGTGGATGGCGCTCTTATCAAAGAATCATCATCATCTTCTTCTTCATCATCATCATCAACATCAGCATCATCATTATCATCATCTTCATCATCATCATCGTTATCATCATCATCGTCTTCAACATCATCATTACCATCATCATCGTCATCATCGTCATCATCATCGTCATCGTTATCATCATCATCATCGTCGTCGTCATCACTACATCATCCATGCTTCCACGTTCTTTATTGAGTTACTTAGTCCTTTCATGCCAATATGGTTTACTTGAAAGAGAAAGAATTAGTAACGTTGCTACTACTACAACTACAAAATTTGTTGTTGTTCCACTGTTACTACCACTGGTTAATAAGATTTTTACCGGGTGGGCTTCTATGTGTTGCCATGGTTCCGTGCTTGCATGTACGTGTGATTTGGACACTTTTAATGATGCACCAAAAAAAGAATTAATACTAACATTGATATTATTACTAATTACTTAATAAAAAATAACACCACCATCATTACTAACAACTAGCTTTATCTTTGATGCCAATAGTAACAGTATTAATACAACAGAGTAATAATATTTTAACTATTCTCGAATGTTCTGTTGATTTTTCGCTGTATAATTACTAACATTAATGCAGTACTGGTACATTACGCATTTACTTATTAACACACCGATAAATGTAATTACATCTTCAATGCTGCTGTTTCCATAGCGAGACATTTTTTTTATTGCCGCTATTTTTTTCAGCATCCTGACGTCTGCCACACCGGATGTGAAGCTTTGAAGCGCGTCACGCGGCGTATCCACGTAGACGTTACATCTATGTCGCTACTGCTGCTGCTGCTGCTGGTGATGATGAAGATGGTATTGATGATGATGATGATCATCATCATCGTTGCCATCATCACCAACGTCATCATCGTCATCATCACAATGTACATAAACAACGCCCATGAGGTGTTTTCATTAGCTTCTTCATTAGAAGCCATTTGTTGGCGATAAAAGGGAAGATATATAATCATCATGATGATATTGATGGTGATGATGAAGATGGTGATGATGATAATGAAAATGTTTACAACAATACAGATGAATATTAATAGCACAAAAAGTAATGATGATAAGTTGTTAGATAGATAGATTGATAGATAGATGAAATGATGAATAGATGGATAGAATATGGACGGATGGATAGATAGATGGATAGATAGAGGATGGATAAATGAATGGATAGACAGACAAAAGCGTATGAAAACACGCTCACACGTAAATACATCCACATGCATGCGCCTTCAATTTCATTAACTTTAAAGTTTTTCTGAAAAAAAAGAAAATTCATGTGACGTCAAACAGAGGCACTCAATAAATCTACCTTTATAGCAAACTACACGAATCAAACAGTACTTACTATACTACTACACGTACGAGGCACATTGGTACTTAAACTGGATACTGCTACACACAGTGCAAAAGTGGTGGATTTGCAATAAATGAAGAAATGAAATGATAGTTGGAGATGAAATTTGAAAATGACTACGAGTGCATATGTGAATGATAGATGAATGAATGATGAATGATTGATGAATGATTGATGAATGATTAATGAATGATTGATGAATGATTGATGAATGATTGATAAATGATTGATGAACGATTGATGAATGGTTGATGAATGATTGATGAATGATTGATAAATGATTGATGAACGATTGATGAATGGTTGATGAATGATTGATGAATGATTGATAAATGATTAATGAATGATTGATGAATGATTGATGAATGATTGATAAATGATTGATGAACGATTGATGAATGGTTGATGAATGATTGATGAATGATTGATAAATGATTAATGAATGATTGATGAATGATTGATGAATGATTAATGAATGATTGATGAATGATTAATGAATTCAGGGTGAACAACTGCATGATTGATGGAGAAATAATGCACGAATGAACAAATAAGAGAACGAATAAACAGATAAATTTAGAAAAAAAACAAACAAAAAATTGAAGAAAAAACTTTTTAAAATCGGACGAACAACAACAAACAAACAAACTGCAACCGCAATTTTAAGTCCCGCAGATTAGATTCTATCTCGTCTAATCATCTCATTTCAATCTCGCTATCACAATGATGATGATCATCATTGTTATCTTTTGTTATCACATTTAATTATCATCATCATCTTTACCATCATGTCGTCGTCATCGTTTTCATCATCTTCTACTCATCCCTTTGCCTTCTTTCCATCATAATAACCGTTAAAACCAACAAAGTTTCATTGTTATTATTTTCGATATAATTATTCATATTTATTATTATCATATTATATTTTTTTATTTTGATGACAGGAAAAAGTACTAAGAAAAGGAAATAAATGAAAAAACAACAAAAAACTTGAATAGAATAAGTCTCGGAATAAATACAGAAAATGCATTAAATCGTCTTCTTAACCTGAGAGCACAGAATGTATAATTCGCCATTGTTAAAAATAAAATACGTGGATGGTGCTCCTACCAAAGTATCATCATCATCTTCTTCATCATCATCATCATCGTCAACATCAGCATCATCATTATCATCATCTTTGGCATCCTCAGCAGCAGCAGCATCGTGGCAATCACATTAAGCAGCAGAAAGGCGGTCGAAAAATTGCCCAAAAATTTTGTTTTTATGAATATTTTAAAATTTTGTTCTTATATTTTAAAATGTTGTAGAATTTTATAAAAGTTTACAATCTTTCTATTGAGGATGTCACAATTCATTTCTGGATTTCTATGGAACTTCATGGATAGTATTTTCAACGTTCATCGTAGGAAGGTGAACACTTTGCAGAGAACATTTCAATTCCGAAGAATCTATCAACTTCGGAAAGTATTCGAGATTGTCAAACTTAAAAATGATTGATTGATTGGTCATCTTAGCATGGTAACTAGAATTTATTTCCTGATGCAAATCTGCGTAAGTTTCGTCAGCAAACACGGTCCTTGCTGAATTTTCAGAATTATAAGCCATCCAATCATTCACTTAAATATTGTAGCATCGGCCATGATTGAGTGAATTCTTGCATGTTCAGAATGCAAATATCTATAAACATGAATATCAACGAATATATTTTTTATTATATTTTTTTTAGCAATTTTTGATATTTTAAAGATAAATTGTGTTAATTTCATAGCATTGCATTTAGAATATCATAACGAAATTTTGCTACAACATCATTTTGGAGGGCACGGCAAATCTTTAAATCTTTCACAACTTGAGATTGTATTTCAATCCTACTCATGTTATTTTCATCCATGTTGTATCTGTAGATGTTATCTTAAAAAATTATTTTTAATAATGAATACTAATAGTATTCTACTACACATCAGTCTATACAACATGTATACAACCACAACACCACTACCTGTATATTTAGTGCTTTTTTTTACAACCCAAACTGCAACTAGTTTAACAATACAGATTTTTATTAATATTTTCTCTGCTGTCATTTCTACCGCTACTACTACTGCTACTACTACTTCTACTACTACTACTACTAATAAAAGTATTGGTAGTAGTGGTACTAGTATTAGTGGAAATACATCATTGCAGCTACAATCGTCACCACAGTCACTACTTTTTTATTTTTGACAGCACTGCCAACATGTGCAAATTGAATCAGGACACCATCTCTTGGCTTTATTGTAAAGGACATTGTGTAATATTGGAAAATGCGTGATATAGGAAAATGAACATGTACGTTGTACGCAAGTAAAAACTATAATATGGAATATAGACACAAACACAAAGACCAGTTTTAAACATCAGTATGAACATTAGACATCACAATTTTTTCATTTTTTAAGAAACACACATCAATGTGTTTACGTATATATAAATATCTGAATAATAAAATGGTTTAGCGCAATTACGTGTATAATAAATTGATTTTAAATTTGATTCGATTTACTGAAATATATATTTATATATTTTTATTTAAATATCATTACTCATGTTAATAGGCTTGAATACAGAAAGAAAAATGGTTGTAATGAAAGAGAAATAAAAAAGAGAGGATGAATGAGAGAGTAAAAAAAAGGAAGAGATAAAGAAGTAAAGAACAAAAGAGAGAAAGAAAAAGAGGGAGAGAGAGAGAGAGAGAGAGAGAAAGAAACAAAAAAAAATAAAGTGTTCTTGTTCTCTAAAAATAGACCATGCAATAATGAAACTGCCTAAGTAGGATAATGAATTCAATTACGTTCGTTGAAACTGTTACTATGCCGTGACCACCATCATCATCACTACCATCATCACCATCACCACCATCCCCATCATCATCATCATCACCATCATCACTATCCCCATCACCATCATCATCAACTTTTTACCAACGACACTTTAAGACAAAAAAATGTTGAAAGAACCTCATCTAGGTAGACACAAAAATATTATTTAGTGCATTGATTTATCATTTAAGAAAAGTGAATTATGTTTAAATGACAGACTCACATTTAAAAACATTTTTTTCACATCTTCGATTCCTCCATTAGCAAATAAATTTTTAATTAATTAACTTTAAATTAATTAATTAATTAGTTAACAATTTCTCTATAGAATACAGACGCGTCATGCTGTCGGCATACAATTACAAAGGCCAAAATATACAATAGGGCCAGACTAGGTACAAGCTTGTGAAAATTTACTGACATCTTCAGCTACATGTAAAATTTAATGGGAAAGACAAAAATTGTATTCAATCGACACATTGAATTTCGACTTCACATAAATTCCTATTAATTTTACACCAAAATATGGTGATAATTATGATGATGGTGAAGATTTAATTAGTTTAATTACATTTTTTATTAGATTTATTTTTCAAAAATAATATTTGTAATATTCCTAGCTACATGAATTCAAATATTCAACTGTTTTCAATTCGACATGCAGCTCTGATGGGTGCTCAACCACGCTCGTCTGGATACCTTGTTAACAAACGCGAGAACTTGTTAACAACAACATCGTAGCATCGTAACAATCACTGCAACATCGTAACAACAACAACAATAACAACAACAATAGATAAGCATTTATTGTTAGGCTGACTCTCACTTTTTTGTGAATAAAATGGATTAAAAAAAACAACAACAACAACTACAAAACAACAACAACAACAACAAACAGCAACAATAATAACAACAACAGCAGCAGCAACAACAACAATAACAACAACAAAACAAATACCTACCACCTACATAATAACAAGGCGACATTAAACTACTACTAACAATCAAGAATAACAACAACAACAAATTCATAAACAAT
>NW_008703942.1:3130100-3160181 GCF_000326865.2 Helobdella robusta
CATCAATGGCACCATCCTTGCAACAAAACAACATCGAATCAATAAGGTCTTATCCTCAACCTCATAAACTGCACCAGAGATTAAAGCCCACTACACTCAATATTAACAGCAACAAAACCAACAACAACAACAATAATATCAGCAACAATGTTAACAACAACATTATTTTCTCCAACAATAATTGCAACAATCTTAGAGATGTAGTCAACAACACTAATAGTATAATTATTAACAGGAATAATAACAACTCCATCATTAGAGATAGTAACAACAGTAGTTGTTTCAACAATTCTTGTTACATCAGCAGCTCAACAAGCAGTGAACACAACAACAAAACTACCACCACCACCACCACCAAGAACAACACGTTTGCCAAACACAACAAACGCAACATAAACAATACTAACAAACACGTTAGCGCGCTTCTTAATCCGTTCGGCAATAATTTATCAGCCGACTCTCTGCGTTCAAACAATCAAAATCGCAATTGCACACAAGAAAATTGCCGCATAAGTCGAGCTTTCCTGGATAACGATTACGAAAATTCGTCCAATATTTATTGCGCGATGAAAATCTTAAAGGATGCTTCTTCGAAAACTGATTATAAGAATTCTAAATATGACAAGAAAACATGTCATAGAGATGCTACAATCATTACAAATACAAACGAATCGATTGCTGCAAATTTCGTCGATATAACAGAACGGTCGAATAGTTCCGGATACTTGTCGGACGCGAATGACCACGAACGTTTGTGGCATTCAAAATTTGACAGCGGTGAAATTTTTACTGGCACCCCTCTCTCTACTCCTTTGAATGTGAGTGCAGTTGCAGACCAATGTTGCAACAACAAAAAAGTTGAAGCTACTAACAAATCTTACGTCAATGTTTCAGCCATATCAGCAACTTTATTATCAAAGAGTAATCGGCTTAAAAAATTAACGAATGGCTTGGGTATGAAAAACAATTTATTCGAGGAGCAAACAAACACAAATGGTCACTACTACCAGCAGTTATCACCTCAACTCCACTGTCCTCGTCCACAACACTTCCGAAAAGAAGAGTACAACTTGGTTGAGATTCCTTTAAACTCGCCACCTCTAGTTGAAAAACGTCAAAAAAATGTTATACAAACAAACAATGAGTGTGTTGCAAGCATTCAAAGCCTTTCAGGTGGCAGCAGAACAATGGATTTTGCAGGTTTGGAGAGAAAATTGTATCAGTTGCCACGTTCATTTTTGACCGATAGACATCAAATCGAATTAGAAAGCATTCAAGAATGTTCCAATCAATATAAAATGTTTCCTAAAATGGGCAAAACAATTCTCATGAAACGATCCTTCTTGCCAAATTTGTTTAAAAACTTGCCATTAAAACAACTCATAAAGACCATCGAGGACCGTCCCCCGAGCGTTAGATTCGACAGAAGTCGTTCGCTGAAGAGCAGCGGTGACCCTGGCCACCTGCAAGAAGAAAATCTGACGATAAGGAACGTCTTCGAATCTGACGAAAGTAACTTCCCAAATTTCGCTCATCAAAGTTCTGAAAATATCGACAGCGACAAAAATGAGGACCAGGACGGCGATAGTAACGATTCTCGAGACGACTATAACGACGTACAAAACATTTTCGAGAGCGGCAAATGTAGCGGAGAACGTGGCGATGATGATGGCGACGACAGAGTTGAAGCGGAGGGAGAGGAGGAAGAAGAAAACACTTACTGCAAAATAGAGATCCCAAAAAGGAACGCGCTTCTAAAAAAGAACAACTATGAAATGAATAGGAATGTGACCTCATCAGCAACGTCACAATCTACGTCATCAACTCACCTGTACCATCAACGTATCCACAATCATTCTTCCAGTCAGCAAGATCATTATCATAATCAACGAAATATTTCGAAATATAAAAATCTGGCCTACAGTAAGAAAGAAACAAAGAAATCAGGTGACTATGAGAAGTTAGTGATTAATAAACAAAGATATTCCAGCGGAGAAAAATCAAAATATTCGCTGGTTCGCGAAACTCGGTATGCCCCGTTACGCGATGACACGCACATCTCTACCGACCAGCCATCTCTGTCTGGTCCAGCTGACGAGAATAATGTGGTTGACCATGATGACCAGACCACTAGCATACCGAATGCAAGTTGATGAAAATAAAAATACGAAAGACAATTTTATCGTGTAACGTTAGGTAGAAACGCATTATTTATTTATTTATTACTGAAAAATAGACTTGTAAATGCTAATGCTTTCAAAGTGAATTCGTATCACATGGAGGAATAAGGAAATGTTAAAAGGCAAAAAGTACAATCGAGTAATTGTACATACTTATATAAATACATTACAAATGAGAATATGTAAGTACATATAAATATACTGTTGCACATTTATAAACGAATTTACACACACACACACACAAGCACACGTCCGTAAATGTTACTAAATATAAATATAAACACACACACACACAAACACGCAGACACACATGTATAAATACATACAGTAATGTGTGAAATATAATGTGCCAATGAAAGGTTTTTCACGTTCTTGACTGTTGAAACATCCAAAAGCTGCTTTAATTTTGTGCAGTTACGAGAAATCAGAGAAATAAGATCAGGCTTTTCTTACCGAACATGCAAAACAGATCAATCACGGGTAGAACTAGGCATGAATCAATCAACTTGGGTTTATGCTTTATCTATGCTAGACGAAGTTATGCCGAACCCAACCTGCAAAAGTAGTTCTAGAATCTATTCATACTCAGCCCTAGCTCTTACAGAACAAATAAAAACAATTAATATAAAACATGTTCAACATTAAATTGATGAAAAAATATAGAAACATGATAAAGTGCAAAACGTTTATGATGTACCACGTAAGTTTCTTGAACACAATCACACATAGCCAGCTGAAGTGCATAATATTTACTAATTAAATAGATGCTTCTTGCATCACTTACGTTCAAGTACACGTAAGTATATGAGTATATTATAATTTAATAAAGCTTTCTAAATAATCTTTTGTTTCCATTGTTTCAGGAATAAAAACATTCTAAGCAGATCTTATTTTGTTTTATGATACAATAGAAAAACGAAAAAAATGCCTAATTTGTCTGTTAAAATACTAAAGATATGCCGATAAGTGATGTTAATTTTAAGTTTAATAAAATGTAGAAATACAAACGCATATCGTATTAATATGTACGCACACACACGTGTGACCATTATTACATGCACACAAAACGTTTTTTCATACATACACACATGATTTCATGCCAGAAATGCACCGAATAGTGGATTGTATAGAAGGCCGAATAGTTGATTCTCTATTCGGCCGAAACCAAAACCCAAAATCTCGCAATAAATTTATTGCTTAAAATAAAAAACAAGATATTGAAAAATTTATTCATTTTTATATAATTTTTCATCCTGTTTTCAGTTTCTGAGCTCCGATGATGAAAAAATATTTTTTGCTATAAACAATCGAAAATTATTGTCCATGAAGCAAAACAAACGGTGGCTAGAACGGGAACTGCAATAATCGGCCAGTCGGTCTATGAAAATGGCCAAAGCCGAATGCTAAATTTAAGCTGAATATTCGGTGCGTCTCTAGGCCTACGCATACATATACAGAAGATGTCACGTTACAACCTTACGTCGAGACATCTATGATACACACGAAACATTTCATTATCATATAGCACATGTGCGTACAATACTGAACACATCTTACAATCATATTTATCAATAAAATTTCATATTTGCTACAAAAATAAGTAGAAAAATATATAACAAATATTTTAATAGACTGCCGAAACTAGCAAATTTAAATGTTTTTAAGTTAATGTTGAGCTTGTTGAAGTAGATTTTTATCATTCAATCTGTTCCCTTCTTATTATGCAAACATAATGTTCTATTTTTATAACGCTTTTGTATATTTTTATAGAATGCATGATGATGTTTTTGACAGATCGTAATAAAAATTATGTTGAAAGTACACTAGAGTTATCTACGTTCAAGAAGTTAAAAAAATGATATTGGTATAAAACAGCAGACTGACTGAACAATAATGATTGATCGAGGCGATGATTAATAAAATGATTGGTTGATTAGTTGCTTGGTTGATTGCACGAATGAATGATTGATTGAATGAATGATTGCATGAATGAATGATTGATTGATTGAATGGCTGATTAATTGATTGATTTGCTGATTGACTTGTTAGCTAGGTTTGTTCGTAGTGTGAAGCTCTAGAAGCTTGTTTCCTCTCTTCAAATACTCTATCAAAACACTCCCTGAGGTAACGACTCTGTAATATTTTGAAAAGACGACATCATCATCATCAGCATCACAATTATTATCATCCTCATCATCGTCACCATAGTCATCATTACCGTTATATTAACCTTTGCCATTTTCAATCACCATCATCAGCATCATTGTCACTCACATAATCGGAAAATATCTTAATCGTCCTTGGCGATTCACATCCCTTTCTGAAGGTCACACTTAAGTAGAATGGAGGTAGTGATAAAGACGACGACGACGACGACGACAGTGGTGTCGCCACCAGTAACGATGACGACGTCGACGTCGAGGATTGTGACGATGACGATGGCAGCGGTGAAGTAGATATCAGCTCATAATGTTCGATCTCCCCCCACAATAGCACTGCCACGTTTGACTGACAAACCAACAACAACAACAATCAATATCGATACTCCAACGAGGTTAACGAGACAACAAAACACTCACTACTAATCAATGAGACCCAACCTCTAATACGCCATCTTTCGTGCAGGCCATCATCTTGAAGCAGTCGTAGGACACCACGCAGATCACGTGACCCCGTTTCCGGGAGTCACTTTGGCAGTGTGGGAAGGTGACGACTAAGTAGTTGGCCAACGTGCGCAGTGCTTGCAACGTCTTTAGAGTTTGTCGAAGAATTGATTGATTTGTTGATTATTTAGTAAAATGATTTATCGATTGGTTGGTTGATTGGTTGATTGATTGGTTGGTTAGTTGGTTGGTTGATTGATTGATTGAAATTTTGATTGAATGAATAAAAATTGATTTAATTAAAAATCAATCGATTCAAAAAATGATTGAAAAAATAATTTAAGATTTTGAGCTAAATTCTAAAATAGAGATATATTAACAGCTAATCAAAAAACTGGAAGCGATAAAAATAAAAAATCCATTCAACAAATTACGTAACAAACAAACAAACAAACAATCAAACAAACAAACAAACAATTAAACAAACAAGCAAGCAAACAAGCAGACAAACAGACAGGCAGACAAACAGACAGGCAGACAGACAGACAAACAAACAAACAAACAAAATTATCTTGAAATTATCTGAAATAGCAAACAAACAGCATATCGTTTGCCAGACATCACGAGACTCTTGATCTGCTCCTTGAGATCCCCCAGTTCAAGCTGCTTGTTTCTAATGCTTTCCATTGCCTGTGTCGTTGTGCAACATTCGTTGAGAGGTTATGATTGTAAATAAGATGATGATGTTGTTGTTGATGATGATGACGATGTGGATGATGATGATGATGTGGATGACGATGATGATGTGGATGTTGTTGATGATGACGATGTGGATGATAATGATGATTGGGATGATGATGATGATGATTGGGATGATGATGTAGATGATGACGATGTAATGATGACGACGTCGGTGATAATGCTACCACGCTACGACCACCATTATCATCAGCATTTTCCCCATCACCATCACCCCAAACCCAACCTGGGAGTAAATGAGACTGGTGACGAGAGGGTCTTTACAGATGAATTCCTCTTTATCTTTCGAGAAGAGCCACTTATTGAATGAGATGCATGAGGCCAAGTTGAATGGCTGCTGCTGATTGGTGTACATTTCAAATGGAAGTTCCTCAGGGTACAACTTGCGCTCTGATTGGTCGGTCGATGTTTGTGGTGCGTGATTAGTGGTGAATATGAATGAAAGAAAAAATAAATGATTAAGCGAAAAAATAAATAAATGAATAAATCGATGAATGACCAAATGAAAATGAATTAACAAAAAATTGACTGAACAGTTGAATGGCCGAACAAATGAGCAAACACAAACAAATAAATGAAGGAATGAAAGAATAAATGAATGAATGAATAAATGAAAGAAAGAACGAACGAACGAACGAATGAATGAATGAATAAATGAATGAATGAATGAATGAATGAATGAATGAATGAATGAATGAATGAATGAATGAATGAATGAATGAATGAATGAATGAATGAATGAATGAATGAATGAATGAATGAATGAAAGAACGCCAAAGACACTGACCAAATCCACTTTTTGTTATTTCAAAGAGGGCGAAGAATGGGAGGACATCCGTTCTCAGACACAAGTGGTTTGCTAATTTCTTGAAAGGATTGCAAGTTGGAAACATTCATCGGACAATAACAAATAAAATGATCACCATCCCACCATCCTCTTCATCACCATCCCACCATCATCATCATCACCATCATCTTCATCTCCTTGCTCCTCACATGCACCGACCATGTAAACAGCATCGGTATGATCGTCGGGATTGACTGCCACCTCCATCAGCGACTGATCAGGCATGAGAAATTTCATCATCACCCTCGACTCCATGAAGGCCTCCTCTTCTGCAGCAGTGCAGGATAAAGACGCCGTAGAGGTGCCAGAGGGCGAGAAGGATGACGGCTGGCTGTTTAGCTGGAGGAGGTTCGTAACAGGGCAACAAATCAATGGAGGAAAATGCACTTTAATATGTTAGACTGGGAAAACCATCAGTTAAATATATTGAAGGGCAAGGTGGTAAACAGCAGTTTAGGCGTCTGGCCTTGCTCTCGCAGTGACCGGATTCAAATGCATAGAGATCCCTGCTTATCACGTGCAATCTATGTTGATTCTTGTATTTAAAAGCGCTGTGTGTGTCTGGTAAATATGGTTCTGAAAAATTATTATGAAAAAAATTAAAAATAGCAATTATAATAATGATAATAATAACAATAATAATAATAATAATAATTATATATAATAAGTTTGAATGAATAACAAAAGATAGAGGCCAGATAGAGTGAATGAAATAGGGAGGAATGAGAAACACGAATCATACCGACCAGATTGAGAAACTGTTTCATTGGATCACAATTGAAGACATCTTTGAAAGAACACGCTTTAAAAAGGTAGTAAATGCTGCAATTAACGTTAGCATCATCATTAGCACATCATCACACGTCTACCATCATTATCATAAACTGTTGTTAATTAGAACCCGACTTCGTCATAACCATCAATCCATATAGTCATCCCCATCGTCATTTTTCACCATTAAGCCCCATATTGGGAGATGGTTAAACACGAGGACAGCCTCTCCCAATCACCATCAACCAATCAAACGCAAGCAGACTGTCCCAATCAACCAAGCCCCATAAACGGCAGTGAATGACATCATACCTGACACTAGGAACCTTTCTAAACCCCGCCTCCTGTTGTCCAATTGGACGTCGTTGAGTGGGAAAAATTTCTTTCCGGGCAATGTGAGAAAGTGGACGCTAGGAAAGTGGCTCCTCAAAATTTTCTGCAAGCGATCGAAGCAACTGTATCGTCTGCAACAGATCATGCGGCTGTTCAGGTAGATGTTGAAGACCTGCCAGGCGATCATGGTCATGATGATTACGACCATTGTGATGATGATTGTGACAATGATGATGATGATTGTGATGATGATGGTGATAATGATGATTGTGACGATGATGATGTTAATAATAATGGTAGAAATTTGTTGAGTTAAATAGATAAAAATATAAATTGAAAAATGTGAAAAAGAATCATGAACGTGAAGATGTATTGAATGATGTATGACATACTATCATCTTATGCCGATAAATGCCTGTAAGTTGAGTGTTTGCCGTTAACATTGTCTGAACTTTTTTTAAACTAAAAAACATAATGATGAAGGATGAATTGGATGACTATGATCTTAACAAACATGCAGATGACTTTACACTTCTATACATTTCTTGCTAAGTTTTGTTTCTACATTGGTTTAGTTTCGCTTAGATTTTTATCCATTTAACTCAACAAATTCCTACCACTATCATCATCATCATCACAATCATCATCATTGTCACAATCATTATCACCATTATAAAATGACTATATCATAAAATGATGATCATGATAGAATTTGCGACAACATTGTTGATGGTGACGATGTGCGTGCTGGAAAAACGGAGAAGCATCTCACAATAAACTTATCCCCGTTGTTGTCAGCTTCCTGGTAATCTGGGATGGAGATGAAATGATGCTCTGGATGAAGCTGCTGTTGTTGCTGCAACTGCTGTTGCGGGCTGATATCTTGCATGGTGTAATCATCAGTAACGTTGTTGTTGTTAAAGCTGCTGTTGGTGGCGAGATCTCCAGAAGATGAGCCAACATTTGGTGTTATGACTGACAAAAATTCATAAAATTAATAATTAATTTCGTTTATTTTTTGTTTTATATAAAATAAATTTTGTTAAATAAATAAATAAAAATATTTAATAAACTTTGCAAAAAATTGCGTTTTTTTTAAAAAGTTACTAACAATTATTATTAGTAAATTAATAAAATAATTTAATAATAATATTAACAATAAATTTGAAATATTTCAGCTTGTAGTAGTCACTAACATCATTCAAAATATCAGATAAAAAAACTTACATTAACTTTTTAAGCAACTACATATAGATATTTACAACTTTGAACTAGTAACCAGAGAAGGAATGGGTCCAATCAGTGTTATCTATATCCCGTTTGGTATCTTTTATTATGCCACGATACTCAACCATTCAAACGAATTACTGAGTCAGAAGACACGCAATCAGATTAGAAAACATAAAAGTTGCTATGCCTTGCTATAAAAATCTGTATAAGTGTATGTGGCGGTTGTTTGTTGCTTGCTAACAAGTTACCTACCTGTCAGTTGCAGCAGGTCAACAGTTGATTTCAACATTTCGATGACCATAGAGTGGGAGCAGCCTTCCACATTTTTTCCATTGCTGCACAGTTGAATGAATTTTATTTGAAAAGATTGAAAATTAATGATTCCACTGACTCATTAATTTATTATCATACTAATGCTTCTCAAGTAACCAATGAATTAAATCAAAATTAAACCTTTTTCAATAGTTTAAAGTTTTAAACTTTAGATCTAATAACCACTTATTTTATCAATTTACTGAGAAATATTGTCCATAATGATAAACAACTATAATTAATTTAAATGTAATTTAAATTTTACAGCCAATAGTAATTAACTTTGCAATTAATACAAGTATAAAATAAATAAACTCTTAAAACTAATTTGAAATTTTATAAACAAAGGCAACAAAATGTTTTCGCACATTTCTAAAATTCTGTCTCCAACCAACAGTCCAGATTTATGAGCAGATCCCCGTTCCATGACAGCACTGACGTACTGCAGTGGGGCATACAACTCCCCATTGAGACTTTTCATTGGGCCCCCCTCACTCATTGGACCTCTAACGTTAAACCCAAACCCACATTCGTCACGTGTTATCGTCAGAATGCGGACACCATTGTTCACGGTGGTGGTGGGTGTGTTGTGCTGATGTTGCTGTTGCATGTTGTTGTAGATGTTGTGCAGGTTGACAGCGTTGTTGTCGTTCTCCACGTCGTCCATGTTGTTGTTGTCAACGTCGTCCATTTTATCGTCGCCGGCGTTCTCACTGCTGGCATTGTTGTTGCCTTCCCTCTTTATGAGGCGCAAGTTCCGAATGCTACTGATGATATTTCGGAAATCACTTTTGTTGCTCATTTTAATTAAATTTTATTAAAGTTGGTCTTGTCTTGTTTTTACCATTTGAAAAATTAAAAAAAAGCGACCATTAATTTCTCATGAGTAATGAATACAATTTTTTATTGAATTTAAAATGAGAGGCAAACGAATTCATACTGGCACTTAACAGAACCCATGTAAATGTAAAGTAAACATTCATTGGCCTATATTGGTGTTCGTACAGGTGGGCCTTGAACGATTTTGCACAGGTGTTTCATAATTAAAAGCGCTTAATTGCATTAAAAAGTTTGAGTTTAACAAAAAAACTGGTAGTCAGTTATCTCGTCCTTTTCATGTACGAGTTATTTCCGTTATTGTACGTTTTCAACATTGTACTTATATATATCACCAACAACAAAATAACGTTTAATTTTTAATTTAAATGAATTTTGACTTTCAGCGGTGATTTCGAAAATAGTCGCGGACGCATTTCACAGTTATTGATCTTCGTAAGAAAAAAAATATGCGATTTCACCTGTCTCCTTATCAATCCATATTTAAATATTTAAAATACCATACCCATTGTTTTCCTGTTTTGGTACAAAGTTTTGTATCATGTTTCCAATTTTAAACATTTTAAAGCTTCGAAATAGTTTTATTTTAGAAACTACTAAGATTGTTCAAAATCAAAAGTCAAGCCAAAGTTAAGTGAACCCAACCATTTGAATGAAGAGAGAGATCTATCAAACTAATTGATTATTTGAATTTTATGGAAATTTTAAATGAATAAGGTGTGAAACTATATTACTTACATTTTTGTGAACAAGAACAAGGACTGCCAAAATCGCATGATTGAAGCAATTTTTTGTCCATTTCATAAACGCGTCACTAGTTGCACCCACTTGTCATATTTTGTAAACGATTGAAACTCTCGCCTACAATCAATGGGCAGCCAGAAATAATAATACTTAGCGACAGATATGAAAGTGAAGCTTTTAAAGAAGGGTAATGATAAAATTTGGAGAAATTTTATTACCAGAAAGCTGGTCCAACAAAAGAGACCTTTTCAGTTAAACCGACAAAAGGTCATTGAAATCATGTTTCTGAATAAGAGTCTGAAGAGATGAGCTTCAGTCGCCAGTAGAAAAAGTTAATCACAAATACGTAAGCGAGAAATAAAACATTGATCAGAAATTGAACTGAATTACAATATATGAACTGAACCATGAACCTGAGAAATGTTAGGGTTATGTCATTGGTCATATTTCAGATGGCTGTCAAGCGGATATATCTTTTCACCTTCTTAAATTATAAATAAATAAGTAAGATCAACGACGATGTTGCTTCTAGTTAAGTGTAAAAAAGGAAATAATTCTGCAGAGCAACTTTAGAAATAAAAATGTATTGGAAAGAGTGATCAAATTAAGCCGTGTTCAGAGAAATATTGATGGATAAATTGAAATCAAATGAAAATAACAATCCGAACAAAAACAAAATTATACATATTTTTTTGTTGAAATATTTCAATAGGATAGAAGCAAAATAAATCAAAATAAATGATAAAGTAAAAAATAAAAGGGCCAATAAAAATTTAACTAAATGAAATTATAAATATAAAAAAGAAAAATCATCAGAAGCTTCATAAAGAAACGCAAACAGCAGAACTTCTTTACAAAATTAAATAAAAACAATTGCCATTTATTTCTTTAATTGGAATATAAAATAAGGTCGGCAATTAACAAATCCAAATTCTAGCATAGCTTATCCAAATAGCTGTATAATACTCCAAACGCATAGCAATTGTTTTCAAGACATATCTATTTATGGCTCACGAAAATCATCTTAACAAACAGCACCAAAAAAGTTTTAGGGTATAAAATACCTAATCTAACCAACTAAAGATCAAAACGCCTCATTATATTCGAAGAGGTGTACCGTACATTGCTCTAAAACAAGAAAGTACTCGCCACACAAGAAGTAAATGATGAAAAATTTCAAATTGGAAACTTCGCATAGCAAACATCTTTTCTTAGTTTACCCTTTATTTAATTCACAATCGCTAGAATCTCGCATATATTACATTATATAATACATATGTATGTTGTTCACGCGAATGTTTGATATGCACACAAACACCATTCAAAATTTATACAAAGTACATACACACGGGCACACAAATATAATACACATAGAAATACATTATACGTACGTCATACACCAACAACCATTATGTAACATGTAAGGCTTGTATGACTGATAGTAGGTAACAGGGTGATGAAAATAATCAATGGCGAGAATGATAACGATAATAATAATAATCATAATGAATGATATTTGATATAGATCCATTAAAGTATAAAAAATGAAATACAAGAAAATAAGAAAAGTTGTGAAATTAGCGGAGTAACAAAGAAATGAGATGACTGAAAAGATGGCGACAGATTACAGAACTTCTAACATCCAGAAGGTATTCTATGAAACTTTCAAATAACAAAACTGCAACGACAGAAAGTCTAGTTTGTATCAAATGCACAAAGGGGCGTGTAAAATAAGTACTAAGCAAGTTAATTTATTCAGAGGAAACATCTCTTAGAACAGAATTGTTAACTGAGATAAATTATTTTCCTTATTTAAATCAAATATTTAACTGAAACCTACGACCAAATCTTACATTCATTGTAACAAAACATTTCAATCCGGTACATACTCATTGGAAAGGAAGGACCCATCCAAATTTTTAGGAATTAATCATAGAAATATTAACAGAGAAATTAAATAGAAAAAAGTTTATAAAACAGGTGTAAATGAATTAATTAATTAACAAAAATAATGGACTAAAAAATCTCAGCAGATGTTAGGTATGGAGAACATGTCTCGATGCGATACCAGTAGACAGCACTGTGTCTATTCGTAGCGTTTGAAACCATTCTTGAGTTGTACCTCGCTTCGTAAATCAACAAATTCAGACCAAACAACTCCAAAAATGTGACATCCACCAAATGCGGCGGGCATTTGTAAAAAACTCCAATGCCACCACGGATCTCCCGATAACATCCCACCTTCCCCTGCCTAGTTGAGTTCAGGAATTCCATTGTTGATCGGATTTCTTGCGAGGTCATGCCGCTGAGTCTTAGGCGCTGGATGTCACGGACTGGTACGTACTTACCTGCGTAATTGCGTTGCATGATTTGGCGAGTGAACATAGGCGATCAAGTGAGAGGAAGAGAAAGAACGGAGAGAGAAAGAGAGAGAGAAGTGGGTAAAAAATTATGAAATTATGATTAAAAGATTTTTATTTAGACAAATAATTCAAGATATTAAGTAGGATGGAATTAAGGTGTAAAATGGAGTAAAATGAAGATGACAGCTTGATTGATGACTTCATACCTTCATAGAGAAGTATGGCTTGCAGACATTCACTCATCCTGCGATGATAATTGGCATCTGCCGAGTTGGTCCACTGAAATTTGAGGATGAAGACAGTTCAATTTCATTCATGCGCAAACATCGTTCATAAGTTAGCAAATTAAAAAAAGATGGCGAGAACACCTCATTTATACGACTGTCATAAAGGTGGAATCATTTAAATAATGTGCATAAGATAATCAAATGAAACTGAATATTTCAGTAATAATTCAAGTAGTTTTAAATGAGTTTTTATAACTTTTAAAGTTAGAAATGACAGTTTGTCATAAGATTTTAATGAATATTTTTATAACAGAACAAAACTTTCAAAGTGTAAGTAAAAAAGACGCGTAGGACGATTTTTAAATAGCGTGATGAAAGTATCTAAAGGAATAATTTCAGTGCTTTATTAGAACTGTAAGACCCATTCAAACTCTGACATTGTCATCTGAATATGTCCAACAGCAAATCAACTACAGTGTTAAAAGCTCTTATTTGCAAAACTAAATTAAGAACAGAACAGCCACAAAAATTAAGTCATCAGAGGAAAAAAAACTCTTAGCTGACCAGTGAAGAAGCTGAAAATAATTGAACAATACAATATTATTAAGAATTAGGTAAAAAATATAGATAAACGAGATATTAATTAATTAGTTATTGGGCTATTACAAGAACAGATTAATAACATGCAAGAGTAATAATCATTGGATTAATGATTAATAGGTCAAAACAGATTAATGAATGATTAATGAGTCATTAACATAATTTAATAACATCAATTAAGAGCAACCATTTGAATCATAAGAATAGCAGCGGGTTTGACCATCATGTCTTCGTTGTGGTTCCTTCTCCAGCTCTTGATCAGCATGTTCTGGAAGTCGACCCAGGGTAGATTCGTCGAGGGCACGGGGAACTTTGAGATTGAGACGAGGTTCAATAGAGCACCCTTGCTGTTATTGGTCAGTATATATATGGTGTTTGGCACGTGTAGTAGTATGTTGTTGTGCTTTTGTTGTCATTTTGTTGGTTTGCTATTATGTTAAACTGCTGCATTTGAATGTGCATGTAATGTTTGATATGTAATTTGATATAATAGCTGTTGAGTATTTAAAGTTAGGTATAATGACGATTGGCGTTTATGTTGAGTGGAAAATATGAATAAATACTAATTGTCATTTTATAATTTGTCATCTAAGAGATGAAATTGTCTAATTAAAACTTTAACATTTATCCTCATTAACAACCATCAATACAACAACATTATTCATAACTCTCATCATCAGCAATGCTATCATTGAATTTGTAATACTTATTGTCATTTTCATTTGAGGAGGATGATTCCTCAAACTTGCATAGCTGCAGTTGTTGTTGTTGCTGCTGCTGTTGCTGCTTGAATTTCACTCGACGAATGCTCGTTGCTGAAACATTACAATCGTCAGCCTCTTCCTCACTATTATTACTATTAACATTGCTGTTTCCTTGGCCTTCATCGTCTTTGTCATCATTGACACCACTTTTAATAACAGAACCAACATCATTTTTATCATCCTGAGACGAATCTTTGCTATCATCATGAACATCCTGTTCTGCATCTTTGATCTGATATTTCCTCATGTTGTAATCACTGTTCACATCAGCTTCACCATTTTCATTATCATCATCAACTTTGCTGCCCAGCTTGTCTGCATCACACACATCAACATTTTTATTGAAAGTAGCAATAGCTGTGGCATTGGTAGCTGTAGAAGTGGTAGCTGTAGTAGCAGTAATGGTGGCAGCTGCAGTAGTAGCAGCTGCAACTGATGAAATTTCAGGAAGAGCATCAGGAGGTTCTGTTTTTATTTTCACTGTGGTGTAATCGGTGGCCTTCTCAACAGCATTAGCGTTATTATTGCTGCTATTGTTGTTGTCATCAATATTGTGGTCATTAACATTAAGACAAGGTGTGTCACTGTTGCCAATGTTGAGGTTAAGCACATCACTGGCCTTCCTCTTCCTACTGATGAAATCATAATACAGTCGACAATCGGCAGCTGTCTGATGAAATGCAATTGTGTCATTGGAATAATAGAGAGACGATAGAGATGTAAGTGATCTGTTGTTGTTGCTGCTGTTGCTAATGGTGCTGGTTGTTTTGTCTCGTGTGGAAAACAGATTCAATTTCTTTTTCTTTGAATTCATCTTCTCAAAAACGCTGTTAGATTCAAATTCATTCTGTCGAGCTTTTAATTTATCAGTTAATATCAGTCTTGAGAAAATGTTCTTTTTCTTCACATGCTGACTGACACAATCGTTTGTGGTTGGTGGTGAAGTAAAATCCTGAGGTGCATTTGTACTCCCAGTTGACGTTGGATTATTAGTCTCGGTGACATATGAGTCGTCATTTGAACTAACATTAGCAACTCTTTCACGTTTACTTTTAAAACTCCCATCTTCATCTTCCTCCTCCTCATCTTCTCCATCATTATCTGGAGCAATAACTGTTATAGAGCTTTTTAATGAATAATCATGATCGGGATCTACTCTTTGATTTATATTGCTGTAGCCTTTCGAGAAATCAAAAAAATTTTTTACGAGATTTAGATTAGGGCGACATAGAATATTAACATCTACATCATTGTTGTTTGATTGAGATGAAGATGTTAATTTGAAATGAGGGAAAGAGAGAGCACCTGAATTCCTATCCCCAGCAATGCTAACACTGTTGCTGTGGTTATTAATAACATTACTATTGATATTGCAAGTGTTATTTAAAACACCACCATTGGTCGGATTATCACAGAAGCTTGACAGAGTGTCGTTATTATTGTTAATATTATTGAAACTAAATGGCGATATTTGCGAGTTAGATGTCAACGAAGTACGTGCGCAGTTGATGCTTCCATGATTAGAACTTCTTTGAAAATTTTTATTTTCAACAACACACCCCGGAAGATCAATGTCCTCTTTGACAGTGATTAGTAAAACCTCGTTGTGGTCGATAGTTACACCTACCAGGGCGTCGATTGTGATCTTTGACTTGAAGGACAGCTGAGTTTTGCACAGAGTCCCCAGAGCTTGAGATATCAAATTCTTAATAATTTCTCGATCTTTTGTTACTACAACCATAGTTGCACTGTCAATCTGTCTGTTAAATTAATTAATCATTTTTTATAAACTTACAAAAAACAAAATGACATTACGGCTGAGACCTAACTAAACCACTAATCAATCTCAGACAGTACTCCCACTTCGGGTTTTTACTAAATTTACTTGTTTTGTTTCGCTTTTAGATACAGAGCACAATTAGTGCATAGATAAATTTAGTAGCGCTTGCTTAATTTTAGTTTCTTCAAAATGAAAACTGTCGTTTTAATTATTAAATGTCTATTTTTAATAAATTTTATATAAACTTTATAAAATTTTGTCTGAACATTTATATAAAAAAACAACTATGACTTTAATCTATATTAAACTGAATTACTAGCACATGAAACAATACGATTTATTGCAATTCAAGTGCAATGGCGTTCGATTGTTCATCTATTTCTAGTGCTTAGTTATTTATAAGTTAATAGTACGATTAAAATTCATCATATTATAAATTTAGAAGCACTGAATGTGTTTTCTCACATCCATATAATAATAATCTTAAGTTATAAATCTAGAGTATCAACAAATTTTCCTACTAGTTTCGCTTAGGTATCTTTCAATCTTGTAAAATCTTGTAGGTAATTAATAAGCGTGGCGTCACTCAATACGTCACAAAATATTATGACGACATATTTATACAAAGTGTTAGAAGATGAATGTTTGCAAAATAAGAAATATTGAGAGTCTTAGCGAAAGGTCTCACACTCATTAATGCTACCTTTAGTATTTCTGAGGTCACGCGCTAACAAGCTATAACATGAAAATTTTGAAACAATTCCGACAAAATTTTTAGAATAAAGTCATTATGTATAAGATAATATGCAATTAATAGGGCTTACATGATTACATCTGATCACCTAAGCCCTAAAACTTGATCAATTATTATGCGACTGTACGTTCAAATCTTCATCTCTTTAAACTTGAAACAGAGATCTCAAATTTATGTGATTTGACAGTATCAATCAACTATTTCTAAAATTTTATTAAAAAATTTTAGGAAAAACAATGATATAAATTTAAATAAATATAAACAAATATACAGATAATTTCTAAACGTCTTGCTTATAACACATGACACTTATTGTCAGTAAACATATTGTAATTTGTATTCAATCATTACCACACATTAGGTAAACCTTGCGCTGCCACTCAAAATATTTTATGCGTATTTACGATCCACAAACAAACACTAAATAAACAGTAACATAACGTATGAATTTCAATAAAATCTTGAGAACATAGTAAATATCCAACTTATCCAATTTGTTTGAGAATTATTTATCGTCAGTAGAGTTGATCCGCTAATCGGCTGGCTTGGCAGAATAAACCGCTTTGTTTGTCGGCGGTTGTCGGCGATTAAACTTGGTTTAAGTTGTTAATTTAATCAAATAAACACTAGTTTAGATGGGCAAATGTAATGCTTTCAAAAGAATAACTTGAATGACCATTTATCTCTTTATATGTTAATTAAACAGTTCGTTCATCTGGTGTGAATTCAAGAAATGCTTGTTAAGTCATATTTACAAATCCGACTAGTCCGTTATAACGTCACTAATAATGCCGTGTTGTTAATTGCTGTTCGTTTGTTTATTGTTCAATTTTATATAAATTATTTCATCAAATTAAGAACTGCTTATTAATGATAATTTTGCTTTTTTAGTTCTTGTTTCTTCATGTTGAGGATAGCTTTGTCCACCTGACCTAATTTGCTTACGACTGATGCATCGATGTGTTGTTAAAATTTTTTATGGTATGTTATTGCCATCATTGCTATTGTTTTGATTTTAAATATTTTATTATTATTGATATTTTAACAAAAATTCGAACGCTTATTTAAAATTTTTTATTACTTAAAAATAAAGTTTTTTTAATTCTCCGACCATAAAAATTTGTAAACAAATCTGAAAGCTAAAGGAAAACAACCTTGAAATTTATAGCAACCGATATCAATGAAAGAATTTATGGAATAAACTGCCCATATAAAACAGAAGAAATAGCATCCAACAAATCTCACAATGTTCCTTGTCGATATAAAACTGAACGCCAAAACGAGAAAAATTCTTTCGACATTTTTAACATTCATGAACTTATTGGCAGTGCTCGAAGCCAAAACGGTTTTGCTATGTGGAGTCTACTTGCACATAAAGCACGCCGAACTCTCTGACGTCATAGGAGATGGATTTGCTCTGAAGGCTCTGCCGATTTTAGCGGAGGTGATGGGTGTGATGGGGTTGTGCATCAGTTCATTCGCCGTCTACGTCCTCTTCCGGTGTCGAATCGAATCATATCGGAGGAGAAAGTCCCTTATACCCACCATCGCCACAAATCTGTTAGAAATGAACTTGACTGCTTTTTATTGTAACTTGCTTCAACCTGATAAGAAAATATAAATAAAACCGACATTGGTGATGATTATTAAAAAAATAAAGTTCACTCTAAATAATATTTTGCAACTTTCAAGACTCGTTTTGCTGGCGTTCACTTGGTTAGCTCTGGTGATTTTGACCATGAACGTCTTTTCTTTCCAAGGTGATTCGAGAACCGACATATTAGGATTGAGACTGGAATATATTTTTGAGGTATGCAATTTTGACAATTTTAATTCTTTGACTGAAGTTAATAGTTCGAAAATTTACAAAAAGTTAGCCAAATAGATTATTTAAACAACTTTCGGTTGAATAAAATTAATTCTTTTTTCGATCTCCGACCAATTCAACTTGATTTTTTCCATTCACCTTAAAAACTGCATTCCAATAAGTTTTTAAATTATGTAACACCAGTAAAAGTAATTCATTTCATTCACGTAAGAAAAGCTCTCAATTAAGTTAATTAAATTTAACATTGAATTCTAGGGCGTTATAAGAGAAGCCATGAGATTATACAAAAAAGACGTTGTCGTCAAATCCGCCATCGACCGGATGCAGATGAAACTGGAATGCTGTGGCGAGGACCTATACACTGACTGGCTTCAAGTACCACTTTTCTAATTATTTCTTTATGAATTTTTTAAACTTTCTTAACCATTTTTTTAATTTTTTGTAAAACCAATATATATTAAATTTAATTAGCATTATTGTTTTCAGTTCAAAAAATTAAATCTATTTTTTTAAATTTCCAACGAAACCAGTTAGCCTGGGTCAATGAAAAGTATCTGAGTTCGGAAGAAAACTCAAATTCTTTCACAGGAAGTTTGAATTACGAGAGAGCAGGTTATGAACTTCAGGGAGTTCCATTCAGCTGCTGCGATCTCAACTCCAACAAGCCATGCCACTACAGAGATATTAGGTCGGAGCCGTTTTTCCAAAAGCACGAAGATAAAACATTCACCATCCACGCCAAGGGGTGCAAGTAAGTGGATGCGTTTGAATTAAATATTCGCTTCCAGAAGCAGAAAATATTGTTAACAGTTATTCAATTTTCAGTTTTATTATTTTAATTAATCATGCTCACACACGTCACATCTTATAATATTTTAACAAAAATTAATTATATTTATTCATTTTTGTCTTTAATTTATAAAATCACACCATTGAATTTTTATAATTTAGAAAAATTTAAATATTCAATTTACCAAAAACTCACTTGAATCAGATCAGCCATCAATGCTTACATGTTAGAAACAATAAAAGTATTTGGCTTGGTCGCCATCACAAACGTTGTTTTCAATTTCTCAGCGGCCATCTCGTCCAGATTTTTGATCTACGCCACATTCATCGACGATCCAACTCTTTCATCGGCTGACGGTTCAACACTGACAAGCGCTAAAAATTTTTCTCCATATTCTTCAAAACCGACGACATTTCTAGAAATGTCTATTCGAAAAACACCTTCAAATAGTCGACCAACGAGTCCTAATGCGATCGAAACATCTGCTACTAGGTTCCTAAACAACCAGAGTACCATTCCATTAACGCCATCACCAAATTCGCCAGCAGAATCTCTTGTTAAAAATTTTGGTAGTCCCAATCCATTTTTCGGAACATCGACTGAACCCTTAAAAAATATTCAGAAAAATGTAGGAGCGAATACATGCCGACTACAAAGTCCTCTGCATTCTCCTAACAATATTTTGAACACTGCAATGTTGTCATCACCAACAACCTACATGAACTACCCTCCAAGACAGACTGCCACTGTATATCAAGCACGTTCAACTGCCCCCCCTAGTGCTTTCAATCAAAATTTTTTCCCTCTACTGTCAGCCTTGCCAAATTATTATTGCCAGATGACTTCACCTTATCAGTCGACTCCGCAAAGTTCTAAAAGAAAAGAACTGTTAAGTTTGTGTCCAGACAATTCAACTAGTCCGTACAGTTCTTTGAGGTCAGTGTCACCAGAATTCGTGGCAGACGATGTTTGTACAATTGATAGCGCACGATTGAATCGTTCCAAACAGATATGTGAAGCCAACTGCGGAACTTGCAATATATGCAGGTTTAACTACGGAAATAAAACTGATAATAAACCTCTTTGTTTTGGTTCAGAAGACAAATCTTCTGTTATGTTGCAGTCAAATAAACGCGACGAAGCAACTCGACCACCGATCGCTAACGTTCTAGAACAAAGTAGTCAACAGCTTTTTCCTCAATATCAACAACCTCTATTTAATGCTAAACCTTTAACTGAAATCTCTTCAAATGCAAATTTCTTTCCACCATTTCAACCACTGAATAACGCAACGACTCATCCCACACAACATAATTTGCAGCAGCAACCGCAAACGCAACGATCAAACGTAGTTTCACTTAACGGTGCAAATATAAGCAATTTTCAAAATTCTCCAAGCTTTACGGAGCAACCATTCAATCAGATAAATCTTGCTAGAGCAAATATGAAAAACCCAAGTATGTCAAACTTAGCATCAAACAGTTATTATCAATTTCAGGATTTTGCGTTGCCATCTTCACCATTGAGAAGACCGCAGATTCAACCGTCCGGAACTGTAAATCAAGTTTATTCAGCGCCAAATTTAACATTTTTCAATCCAACAAATGTATCGCCCTTTAAACTAATTGGTCCACGAGTTGAGAACATGCCGTCACAAACCAAAATCAACAACCAGGCTTTTATATCGCAACAAGAGCGACAACTTATAACACAGGAGCCAAGACAATTTTTACCTTCGAGACCTCTTCCACCTTTGCCTAAAATTGAATCTTTCCAAATTTCCAAACCACTAAGTTCCGTTCAAGTTCAAAGTTTTACGTGGAAACAGCCGTCCACAACGTTAGCGGCTGCAGCGGAAAATAGTTTGAGCCCAAAGTTAGAGTTACCTTCTAGAAACGTTAGGCCGGGTCAGAAAATGACGAACAACATCTTCATGCAGCAGCTGTTGTCACCTAACAGGCTAAGATTACCTTCAATTCCCGAACAAAATCTGACGAAACAAAATTTAGTTACACCTGATACAACTTTTTCATCCAGCCAACCTGGACAAACTCAAACAATATCTACATCCACAGTCAAACAGTTAGTAGGTCTTACATCAAGCGTTACACCTTTAAATAAACCACTGTTGCCATTACGACAGCCACTACTGCCTCCTCCACGGCCAGCCGCTCCTAAAACTAACATTTACGCAAATATTGAAATGAAGACACCAAGCGCTATTAACGTAGAATATAACAGAGAATCAGTTATCATGTCTGAAATTTTAAGTTTACCTGATCTATGCGAAACTGAAGTTTCTTCAGATGTCACTAAGGGCAATGTTTTAACGAAAGTTTTGACTACCGCCACCACTACTACTGGTGTTACTACTACTACTACTGCTACTACTACTACTACTATTATTTCTACTACTACTGCAGCGATGACTACCTTCAGTAACGTTTCGACTACAGCAAGGTTATTACCACTAAATGCGACAACGACTGCCAGTTTAACAACTCAAACTACAGTTAAACCCCTTCCGTTTGCAACGTCGTCCAGATTTTTTTCACAGAAAATCGACCGTGCCCCATCTGATATATACACAACTATAAAATCCCCAAGATTTTCAAACTTTGGTACCTACCAAAATAAATTCAGGATGCCGACAGGTAGCGCAAATAGAACAAATGTTACTGACATAGCACCACCAATTTTTACCAGCCCTCACACAGATGTCAGCGCAGGATTGAGACATCCTACAATTCAAACGTCATTTTATGAAAATATCATGCCTCTACCTATATTGAAGCAAGGAATGAAAACAACATCTGAGGTTCCTAGAGTTTGTTTTCAAAACCCGATTAGTAGAAGTTTTAGCCTATCGCCAATACAAAGTTATTCTGTTCATAGGAATATGTCAAATGCACCAAAAAACATGACAGTTAATCAGTCAACGTTTCGTCAGTCTAATTACAATGCTTCAAATGTAACTCATGAAGATTTGTTAAATGATGCGACAACAAAAATAAAATCTGAAATAATGGTTAATAATAATTCCAATGGTTGTGTTAAATGTAAAGACATCCGCTTAAAATTGATAAACAAAAATAATAATAGATCAAGCTCTAACACAGTTTTTAACATTCCTGCAATATTTTTAACAGATAACAAGACTTCTGAAAACAATCCTAATGTGAATAATCACATTTACAAAAACTATGCCAGCAAAATTGCACACAAAACAAATCGTAATAAGTTCAAAGTTTCTAAAAAAGTTAGTACGGTGAACAAACATGTTTCATCTGTACGTAATCTCAATAATCTTACAGATTCGTTAAAAGTTCCTAATAAAAAGTGCACAACAGTCCTGATGGCTAAAAATAAAAAACACATGAAACGCTCAAAAGTAAAAATAAAAAAATCTGGATTGCAAACAAATTCAAAAATGTCAATTGAAATTACAAGCAAGGAAAACTGTCTCAGAAAAGTCGGTGACAAATTTGAACGTCACTCTGATAAAAGTTTTAATCATCTTCACACTCCTGTGCTTTCATCATTTTCTACAACTGAAAGTCTACCAAAAAGTATTGACCAAATAGACAAACCCGAAATATGCATTAAAACAACTCAAGAAATAAAATTAAAATTAAATAAAATTAGTGTAAACGCTAACGGCGACGACCTTGTAAAATTTATACCAACAGTTTGCATCACAAAATGTCAACGCTGCGAAACAGACCACGACGGTGTGGAGTGTACTGAAGAAAACGTGGCTTCAATTGAGCTGACAAAAATGATGGAAGGAAAAAAAAGTCATTATTTAATAGGTGACAAGCTGGTATGTAATAATAACAAAAATCGCAATAGCAACAACAACAATAATGAAACCCGTAATTTTTTAAATTTAGTTGGATGCTTCGACATTGCATCATTGGGCTGTCAGACATCAACGTCTAAAAATATCAAATATATAGCTGAGTTGTCAAACAACACTTTGAACGACGCCTCGCAAAGTTTGAAAATAAGTTCTCCTCACTGCCTTCCCCGGAAGTCTTTCCACAAACTAAGACGTCATAAAACACCGGTCCATGTCGACCAGCCGCAGATTATTGTTCATGAGCAAAATGATTCAGCTAATATTTGTCAGATGTTGAGCCAACTGCAATATAACCGTAGTACAAATGCTCATTTCAACCACAATAAATCACAAAATTACACTTTCGATAATCAAAATGATAATCAAAAATCTCTAAGTAACTACACAAAATTCACAGACAGCGTATCAGACGAAAGCGAAATTTTAAAACTTCTCGCAAAGGGACTGAGCGGTCCAACGGGCGCTGGAGAAGGCCTCCCTACAGAACGTGACTCACTCGATAAAATTATTGAATATTTAGGCGGGTACTCATTAAATGACTTGGCCAGTTCATCTTCATACTCATTAAGCGAATATACAAAAGGCTGCTCAGACATTTTGCATTCTTCCTCTATGTACTTTTACAATCTTTTAACCAATAAATATCCGTGGCTCAGAAGTCGATTAAGTCACAGCGATTATTGTAATAGTCTTCTGAATAGAGGCTTACTTTCTGCACAAAGGTACGATACATGTGCTGGAACAATACTTAACGACTATTTAATTCCAAGAAATATTAGTTATTTGGATCCGAACAACCAACGCCAGGATTTCCGACCTATCTCCGCGTTCACTCCCTTGCATCACTCTATTATACACAACAATCCTCTGCTGTCAGTTAGCAAAATATATTCTCCTCTAACTAGAAGCGATTCAATATGCACGGGCATTAGGACATCCACCCGATATAATCGCTTCTTGGATACGTCATCTCTTTGCTCGTTCAAATATGAGAAATCATGCAACGGCATTCCAACTATTTATACACCGTCAAAAAAACCTGAACTCAATCTCCACTCACCATCATCATGCCCCTCAAAATGTTCCAAATGTAATCACAAATGTTCCAAATGTAATTTAAAATGCACAAACCACATGTGCTCTAATTGCAGATGCAATCGGTGCTGTCAGTGCGATCGGTGCTGTCGGTGCGATCGGTGCTGTCAGTGCGGCTGCTGTTGCAGAAATGAACCAAACGCCGGCTTTATTAGATCTCTCAGAATTAAAAAAATTAATAAACCGCGTTCCCTTGTTTGTGAATCTGTGACAGATATTATTCCGTTAGATGATGTACCAGATATAGAATTATCATCAAATGACGAAGAAATAATTGAAGAATATTCCACTGGAGATGGGGACATTCTACTGGAATTGAACCAATATTGTCCGCTAGATCAAGCTTATATTGATTTAGACAGATATCCATCGGCGGGTGATGGTCAATTAAATTACAAAACTCGTCTTCCGCCAAAAAACAATCGCAAAGCAATTCGAGAACCAACGTTGAGTGATGAATCCGAGTCGGAGTATGCTTACGATAAGTCAAAAGCTATGATTTTAAAAAAAATGACTGAACAATTGATAAAAAATTCTAAAAAAATTCGTAAACGGCTTATTAAATTACCTAAAGTTAAAAAAAGTCAGTTAAAAAATAGAAAACAAGTCGATGCAAAAGAAAATTATCCTTTTATGCCCATCCACCAATCGTATGAAAAAATTTTTCTGAAAGAAAAAGCCTATCTAGAACAAAGGAAAGAGTTGAAACAATTATTTGGTGAATCTTTTGTGACCAAATGGAACAATCCAGAAACCGTGGTTCGACAGTGTTCTTGCACTGGCTTGACGCACGACACTTCACCTTGTTGCGGCTACAAAAGTTTCAAATCTAAGAAGAAAAATTTTGACGAAAGCAACAGCAGCAGTCTTAGTTCCATCAGTAGGCTGAAAAATCAAATAAAAGAAAAAATTGCAAAAAATAAAATAAAAAAAAGTGAGAAAAAAAATAGTTTGGGAAAGAAAAATAACCCTTATCTACCAAAAGAAATAAAAGAAGAAACTGAAGGAAGCAGTTTAAAAAGCAGTATTGTAAGCAGTAATGACAGCAGTATAAAAAGCAGTAACGAAAGCAGTGTTGAAAGCAGCATGGAAAGCAGCAGTGGACAAACAGATGAATCTAAAGGCGAAAAAGACATTGCCAACACAGACACGATTGAAACGAACGATGCTGGACAACAAGGTGATCCTAATTTGAACGGCATAGAAATAAAAAAAACCATAAACAACAGCAACAAATTGAAAAATGTAACCGATCAATCCTCTCACAACATGCCTTCAAATTTCAATTCCCACCAAAACAAAAAAGACAACCGTTCACAGGAAACAGTTCATTTCAACTGCAATAGCTTCAACGCTTCGAAAAAAACCTTTTCCAATCACAATGAATGCGATCTTAACAACAGTACAGCAGGAAATTGTAAATATTGTACGACTTGTCAAGAAAGATCATCAAATAATAGATGTTCTGATTTCGACAAAAATAATTTTACTCCGATTCCAAAACCCAGATCTCTCTCTCCGATGAATAAAATTTTGCTCACCCAACCAAGAAACAGTTCAATTAAAATGTGTGAGAAATGTTGTACACCGAATCCAAAACCAAGAACAACACATTTCAGAAAATCTAAAAACACATCGACCAATTCAAAGATTCCTATTCCAAGTCCAAGAAAAATTTCATTTCAGATTAAAAATAAACACAAAATACTAGAATTAGATGCTACTAAATTCGATCAAAAATTGGTTTCAGCTTCCGCGCCAGATAATTTTTGTAAAAACAAATCTCAAAAAAATCTTATTCCAAAAATTATTGTTTCGTCAACCAAACCAGATAATAAAAATTATTGTCATAATCAGTTGAAGTCAAATAAGTATTCAGTAAAATTAAAAAGTCAATCCATTCCAAAAAATTGTTGCCAACATTGCTGCGAAAATAATTATGCTAAAATGTCTAAATCTTTAAAAATGCCAACAATTATGGTGAACAAAAAAGTCATTAACAACTCTGATAACCAAAAAAAACTTGTAAATAATTCAACGAGGAAAAAATTAGTTCCCTTAAAAATTCCCAAAATATTTGTATCAGGTGATCCGTACTTTGTCGGTACTGGTAAAAATGAGGAATGGAAGACCAGCAAAAAAAGCGTAAATAACGGATGTAATACAAAAATAACAATTTCCAGAAATGTTGGACGTGGAAACATAAACGTAGACAGTGTGGAAAACAAAATTAGTGATTCTCATTCCAAAAGTGATAACGACGCCAGCGACTCAAGCGATGTTGACGAAGGTACTTATCTAACAAACCACACCGAAAACAGTAACGGGACAGGTAGGATCGATGCTGCTGATAAATTAAATTTCAGAATGTACAAAAAAAATAAAAAATTTACTAATTGCACCCGTAAAATAAAAATTGAGAAGCGCAAAAACAAAACCGACCACAAAATCATTCCTGGAAATGAACATATGCAAGAAAATTTAGATGAAAACACCAAATGCAGAGTTAAAAGTTTTTCAGAAAAAAATGAAATTAGACCAAAGGATGAAACGCAGGCGGATTCAAAGTTGTTGAATATAAGCGAGGAAATATTGCAAAGTTTGATGGACAAGAGCTGTAAAACAAGTGAGTGAAGTTATCGACGATGCGACGTGTAAAATACTCATGTAATAATTTTTTTTGCGAAGTTCCAACCTAAATAAAAACAATTGAAATTTCATTGTTTATGCATACAGGTGCTGATATATGCTTATATGTTTTCTTCATTTATGTTTTTCTATGTGGATAAAGTTGTCCATACGAACAAACCGTTGTACAGATGAGACTGACGAGATTTCAACAGAGAGCACGATGACGTCAAGCAGCAGCAAGGACAGTTCCTCAAGCGACACGAGCAGTTTCGGAAGCTGGAGCAGCCATCCTGCGTCGACTCAGCGACCTGGTGACACTTATGATCTCCTCATCAACATTCCACAGCAGTTCCTTCGTCCAGACACCTGTCGTCATCATCATCAGCAGCACGACCAGCGGTAGGGTGGTGGATGTTTGTTGTCACCCTTTCGTCAACCAAACAGGAATAGCAACATTTCAAATCAGTCACAATCAAATTAACAATTACATATGACATCACTGACGTGGAAGGGGCCAACAAGAGATTCAACAAAAAATAGTTGATGCTAGCAACCAGAATAAAAGCAGCGGTGACGATGAATGATGCGATTACGATGATGACGTTTATTACACGAAGAACATTTGATGACATTGACGAGGTTGATGATGACAATGATTATGATGACGACAACGATGATGACGATGGTGATGTTGAAAACTCCTGTAACACAAAGAACAGTGAGAGAATTTGATGCTGTGATGTGCTGAACAATGAAATGAGCGTTGTCAGCACGGTGAGTTTTGATAAATTTTTAAAAAAGCAACCTCATGCATTAGAACGATTAATAACTACAAAATGGGCAGATTAATTGAAGAAAGAATATAATGACGATAATGGTGCCTAGGTGATGACAATTATATTGATGGTGTTTTTTAAACGTTAAGAAACATTTTGTTATGACAAAAGTTTTTTGCCATTCTAATTAGCAAATTTGTTTTTTGATCGTTCAAGTTGTTATTTAAGTTTTAGAATATTAGGAAAATTATTTTCGAAAAAATGTTTTTTAAATGTCTCAGACTTGATGAGATGACAATGAGCGGACGGTTGTTGTACAATTCCAATGATTGTACAACGATTTGTAATTATGATTTCAATTACTTCAACTTCGATCAAATTTCAGAGAGCGTTTGAATCAGGCCAGCGTGCAACGACTACGACGTGAGACAACATTTCTATCATCTGAGCTAACTGGTCGACCAAGTCAAATGTGAATATGCATTTAGTGAGTGTTTGTGTTTGCATGTGCGTAAACAATAGCATTCTTTTTATTAATACAATTTATTTGATATCATTACAGACGGTTCAATTTATTACGTGAATGCTTTTTTGTATGCATGAACGCTGGTCATTGTCCAGTGGTTTATGCGAATGTTCACATTTTGCAATCGGGATTGAATTGTCAATCAACAAACTAGCCAACCAATTGACTGAACATTCAATAAACTAAACAAAACGTTCATCCAAATCACCTTGAAAATCGATAAAAGAATGAACAAACGTATTAAGCAGCCAGCCAACCAAACAACCTACCGGCCAACTCTCGACTGAACAACAAGTCAATTAGACTAACAGCCGATAGACCCACCGACCGACCGACCGTCTAACCAACCAATCAACCATTAATCACTACAGTTGCAGCAAGATATGAATTCGGTAAAATAACAATTATCGGCGACTATCTCATAGCGGAACAAATTTCATTTAGGGAACCCCAATAAATCGCACATACAAGAAATGCACGTGCACATAGACACGTACAAACACACTCACATACGCATGCATGCATCCTTGCACGCATGCAACATTCTCACACTTACAACATTGATTGTCTCATGTTAGGCTGGGATATTCTTGAATCGTATAAAATTTTAACGCTTAATGGCTTTATTTTAACGGGTTTAAGTCTTAAAGCCGTTTCACGCGAACAAATAAATAACGATTATATCATTCAAACAAACAATCTTTAACTTTTTTAATGTAAATATAATTTATCAAATTATTCATCCAATTCATTAATTCGTTTCTTTGTCATTTCTTTTATTTGTTCCTTCATTCAATCAATCACCGCCTCTACCATCAATCTCTTTCCCCATTTTGTGAAAGACGGCTGATAAATAGCGCTCCTCTCAATTATAAGGATGGAAAGATTTGTCGCAGGCGTAAAATTGTTTGTATGTCTGCTTTTGTATGTATGCGTGCAAATTTTTATATGTCATCGCGAGTTCTTAGACTGCTTGTCTGGTTACACGCAACCTATGTGTGTGTGTGTGTGTTTGTGTGGGACATGTGATGAAGGGTATTATTATTTATTCATTCGACTAAATTGATGTTATATGATGTTATGTGATGTTATGTGATGTTATATGATGTTATATGATGTTATGTGATGTTATATGATGTTATGTGATGTTATGTGATGTTATGTGATGTTATATGATGTTATGTGATGTTATGTGATGTTATGTGATGTTATGTGATGTTATGTGATGTTATGTGATGTTATGTGATGTTATGTGATGTTATGTGATGTTATATGATGTTATGTGATGTTATGTGATGTTATATGATGTTATGTGATGTTATGTGATGTTATATGATGTTATGTGATGTTATGTGATGTTATATGATGTTATGTGATGTTATGTGATGTTATATGATGTTATGTGATGTTATGTGATGTTATATGATGTTATGTGATGTTATGTGATGTTATATGATGTTATGTGAGAT
>NW_008703942.1:3160231-3251659 GCF_000326865.2 Helobdella robusta
CACTAAGAATAATTGAAACAAAATATTACATTACTTTCATTCGGAACTTTCTTCGATAATTTGAACGAAAACAAAATAGCCAACATAGTGATATCCAATCATTGATAACTAGAAAAACAAGTTTTTCTAAGGTGTTTTGAGATCACACAAATTTCCACGACCTGTCTTTATATGCAATCTCATCCCTTCGACACTTCTCCTCCAGAGTCCTTGTCAAACTAGTGACAGAAATTGATTTTGGAAATTTTTCCATAAAATATAGAAATTTTTATCAAAAATTCCATAAAACCTGGAGTACAAAAGCATATTGATGAGCGGCGCAGTGGGAATATTTCAGGATTGTCACTCTCAATTTAGTCTAATTGGATTTTATTTGATGGGATTTTAAAAATTCCTGACGACGCGGACTATCGGGTCTCATTTCCGTTACTGGATCAGTAATGCGATGTGGGATTTGTTACGTTCGTTCCGATATTTATTATTACCACACTAACAGAATTATAGAAATGTCATTATTGTGTCTTTAATTTTTTACGTGGGGTAGCAACTTTTTAGTTTTAAAAAACTTTTTTTATTAAATAAGTTTGAAATTTTTAAAAATATATTTCAGACTCAGTGCGAGAATTTTGTTTGAAAACATTTTTGCCAAGAAGTTATGCTAGGTCACAACAAATGCATTGTCAAATATTGATCGATGCATAATTTTGTAACACGGTGTTTTTAACTTAAATGTCTTCAGTTCTGATAAACTTTAGGATAATATTATTCTCACTATAAATTAAGAAAGTGATAGCTGGCAATCTGGAAATTTACGTAATTATTTGTTTTATCTCACAAATGTCTGATGGAAGAACTTCTTTTGAACGTATTCACTATGACGCCTTTATCACAAAGTATATTTTCAAAACTAATATTTTTTCTAACAAACGAAATTTTTTTTTATGCGAAATTTTGTTTGAAAACATTTTTGTCAAGAAAGTATGCTAAGTAATAAAAATACATTGCCAAGATTTTTTTAACTTTGAGCACAACACCTACAAAAATGATGCACATTGTCTATTTGAAGTTAATTTTTTTGGTGCTCGTGACAACACAGAACTGCCTACCTACCCCTTCTTATTTGGTTCTGCTGCAAAGTGCCAACGGGCAAAACTGATTTTCAATTTCATTCAGCTTGCTTGCTGTTATCATTCATACGTTCAACTTTTTCAAACAACAACCTAGTTAAGTGACGAAAGTGAAAAATGCTTTAACTACATATATGTCTTTGCATGCTTAACGATATGTCATAAACAGTGTGTGTGTGTGTGTGTGTGTGTGTACGTGGGTTTGTGTGCGTGCGTGCGTGTGTGTTTCTGTGCTTGCGTGTGTATGTTTTTGAATGTATACTTGCAAGCATGTCCCTATGTACGCAGCATATGTACAGTACATACATGCGTGTACGTAGCTAATGATGGTCGAAGCAATCTAGGGGAGTACAGGCTCATTAAAATGGAACTAATAATCTTTTTGAACTGCTTCATCACCATCACCATCATCACCACTTTTTTGTTTCTGTCATGATTTCCACCTCCATCATCATTGCCATCATCATCGATACTCATCTGCCTTCATCATTATCATTATCTTCATCATTATTTTTTCGTATCGTCACCATCATTTCACCTTTATCATCATGGCCAACATAACATATGTTGATTCATCATCGTGTGTTTTGTTTCCACCATTGCTATCTTTACTTCATCCTCATCACATTTCGCACCACCAACATTACCACATACACTCAATTACTTTGTTGTGATGACATCAGTTCATCACTGTATGGAGTTAACCCTGAATGCACCAGTTTGGTACTTAAGGTAACAGATGTTCATCAAAGTTTGACAAAAAAAATTTATCTTACTATACGGTTATAACTGCATTAAAATATCAAGATCTTATTTGCCTTTGAATCGGCTAACAACAGGACAACCGCTCATGTAACAGTGTAAGTGGGGCAGTCTGACTATCTGAGCTACAAACGATTTGCTAGAAAGTTTTCTAAAAATTAATGTTTGGTCTCAGGATTGAAAATATTTTGCAGGCGTAGCACGATCATGGTATTTCTATTGATTCTCCAAAAAATCGACACTCTTAATCAATATCGTTCACTCATCATCTTGAAGTCCTAGTACGCACATCCCTGCAAAATGACGTCATGTCGAAACCCGCCAAACAGGAAAATGAAAATTTGACAGGAAAGAAGTTAGACAGTGACATTGCACTAACCCGAATGCTTATTAGACGTTTAGTGGAGAAAAATGGTTTGGAAATGAAAAAAAAAATATACATAGATAGAAAAATGAAGAAAGAAAAAATTGAGAAAAAAAGACGAGAAGAAATCGTGGACGGAGGACAAAGTGTAAAAGAGAGGAGTTTAAATAAGGCATGAATGTTGACAAGTTTGGAAATAAATTTTCGATGTTTGTGATGATAAATAAACAAACGCTGGTATGTTGGCATACCTCCTTCTCCATCTCATCAAGTATTTATAAGTACTCTACGGAGTCTGTTTTTACCTCTTTCTGAGTTTATATACTCGTGAATGTCTGTTGTTGTGAACTACATTATGCGAAATGTTTGCAAGTACTTTTGCTTGTGGGTTTAGTTTGTTCTCTAGTTTGTTTAGTTTGTTTATGTGTTGTTCATAAAAAGGTTGAGCTTGGTAGTTTGTGTGCATATGTGTGTATCTGTGCGTGTGGTGTGTGTGGTGTGTGTGAGTGGGCATTATTTTCTGCATTGCATGTATATATATATATATATATATATATATATATATATATCTGTGTGTGTTGTGTGTGTGTCTGTAAATGTGCGTGTATGTGCGTGCAGATGCTCACGTGACCAGTGACCAGCCAATCAACTTCAAGTTGTGAAAAGCACCAGAGAAATCTCTTTTTGACGTCACCGCATAACTTGACTGGAGCTTGCATTATCGTTATTATCATCACTATTCTCAATATTACCATTATCATCATCGTCACCGTCATCATCATCATCACCACCACCATCATCGTTATTGTTATCATTGCTCCATCTTCATTGTTGTCACTCATAACCGTAACTACTAACAGTATCATTATCATTATTAGCATCATCAAAAAGGATGACATTGTTTTCATTCTTAATATTATTTTATGATTTTTCAACCACTGTATTTTCAATCACCGCCGTTGTATTTATTTCATTGGGATAATTGTAATTGTATAAATATAGAGATAACAGTAACGAAGTCATTTTGTTACCGGGTGAATGGAGTAAGTAAAAGTTTTTGCATTGAATAGTCTAGGGCCGTGATAAAAATAAATGTTATAACTTATTTCTTACAAATAGCTACAACAACAGCAACAACAACAGCAGCAAAAACAATAACAACAACAGCAACAACTACAACAACAGCAGCAACAACAACACAACTACAACAAAACAACAACAACAACACAACTACAACAGCAACAACATCATAGACACAAATAGAACCAATAATAAATACAACAAAGCTAACAACAACAGAATCAACGACAGCAGCAGTAAGTAAGTATTTATACTACTGACAGAAATAATTACTGCAGCATTAAAAGTAGTAACGACTTGAGTTTCTTTCCAAATGTCAAGCAATTGTTTTAAAAGGTTTTGCTTGTTGCTACGCTGATTAGTGATGCTTAGTGCAAGTGTTGTCGCTTGGTGGTTTGTTTATGAGTTCGTATTTATTCGTGCTTGTTTGTTTGTTTGTGTTAGTTTGCTTCTGTTTGTTCCATTATGTGTAGTTGTAAGTGTCCGTACATATATACTGTATATTCATGTTTGTGTTCTTGCATTTGCAGGAGATTATATATGCCGACCTGTTTATATCTATTTAATTAATTTGTTTGTTTTTTATGTCGCAAGTAGTTCACCTGCATACTTGTGTATAAGTACACAAACCTTTTGGCAAGAAAACACACAGACAAACACACAAACACACACACATACAGACACACACACACACATACAGACACACACACACACACACATAAAGACAGACACACATATACAGACACACACACATACACACATACAGACAAACACACACACGTCCACACGTCAACTTGAGCCTATAAATAAATTAAAAACTCAGAAGTCTCAAAAAATTTATCGTTCGGTCAAACATTGAAATGCTGGGCAACGTCTCATGAAAGCATTTATGTTGGTCGGCTGCTGTTCCAGGCTGTCATCATCGTCTTTGTTGTGGATTGTTTTATTATCCATTATATTACTTGTTTAAAATAATTAATTATTTCTTTATACTTGTTTGCATTATATTTCTTGATAATTCTTTCAAAATATGTTTATTTTTAAATATAAATTTGATTATGTAACTCAACCATAACCGGCTTAAAAAATATTTACAGAGGTGATTTATTTTTTAAATGAATGCAAGCAACTAATTTATCAACTTTTAATACTTTCAGGTCATGAAAACAACGGATGAAGTTGAATGTTTTACAGCATGCTCGTCACATGTTCTTCTTCATAAAAGATTGTTCCAGCTGCTAAAAGCAGTGAGAAAGTAATACATTTCTTAGCTAATGTACGTAGACACGTAAGAAAGTAGAAGTTTGTGATGAATCAATGGATGCAGATAAACCTCAACCATCCTTCATTTTCAGATTGTCTGCCTCTCTCTTTTTCAACGGAGATTCATTTTATTTATTTCATATTTTTGATGTTTTTATTTTGCTATTTTTGTTTCATTCCATTCATTCCACTTCATTTTCCTTCTCGTCTTATACTCGGCGTGCAAGCAATTGTATAAAATACGAAAGAGACGTGGAACATCAAAAGATGCACGTGAGCAGATCCATATTTTGAATTATGCATTATTACTTCTACTTGGTTCCATGCTGAAACACTAAACACATCTTAATTGTTAATAATAATAATATAAATAATAATACAAATATTAAATTTTAATTTATCATTTATTATTATAATTTATAACAATAACCAGTGAGATTACTAAATCAAATGAGTTGAGAGCTAACATATGAACATTTTGAGAATTCACACGAAAAATATTTATCATAAGATGACAAATGAAACATTGAGATACCATGACAAAATAAAATTAACTCTACTTATTTTTGTATTTAACAAAAGTCTGGCCTCGAAAAACTTAAAAAAACGTTGAGGGAGTAATACAGATGATGATTGTTTGTCAACACGAAGCATGCAACCGATATATTACACAAATCTTGTGGTATGAGCTATGATAAAAGTGAAAACATCGATGTATTACCATTCAGTTATAACAACGCGTTGAGATTTTTATATTTATGTTTTTTATTTTATCTTTTTGTTGTTTGTGCATGTTTGATCTTTTCAAAGAATTGAAAGAAAATTGTTCTGAAATCAAATTAAATTTTTTTTCGCTGATTAGATTTAATTTAAACAAAAAACAAAAACAAAAATAATTACAAAAATAATCATAAAAACCTAACAAACAATCCTGATTAGCAAGAAGCAAAACAAACATGTGAGTATGTACACAGGCGAACATGAGTTTGCAAACAAACAAACGTTTTAACAGACGTGCAAACAAACAGACGTATGAACAAAGGTGTGAACATATCAAATAACCAGCGACAAAACCAAACCAACTGTTTACTAAATGAAAAATAAACACTCCAATAATTTATTTTGTGTGTTAACTTTTTTTCTGAATTTTAAAAATAGAAACACAACATAAATAAAAAACAAACACAAATGTTGCTGGCTTAAAACCAATGAATTCAAAGTTTGAAACAAACTGAAATGTAGGCAGATCGGCCTCAGTATAATTCTTCCATATCATTAGCGAACATTACAATCATCATCTTCAGTTGTTATCATCGTTATCAACAATAAGTTCAAGTGTTATAGTTCAATTCCTACAATGGATCAATCAAAATTAATGAAGTAATACAACAAACAGTCAAATACCTAATGAAGAGAGCACATTGATACAAAACAGACGTAAAAAATTTTAAAAACTACACAACAGAATCTCCTAACAAAAATATGTCACTCCAACCTCAAGACCCAACAACACACGCAGCAACACACGCCACCACACACGCCACCACACACGCAACTACACATGCAACCACACACGCAACAACACACTCAACTCAACTACACACGCGACAACAATACTTGAACTTTTTCGAAGCGTGACTACCAGTCCACTTCTTTTACTCTTTTGCGTTTTTAATGCACACACACACACTCACACACACACACACACACACACACACAAACACACACACACACTCACACACACACACTCATACACACACGCACACGCATGCAGAAACACTTTTACTGCATTAGAGTCACTGCAGTTACTACTTAAACTACAAAAAAGGTGCAAGAATAAACAAACGCCTACTTATGGCCTATTCTAAAATGTAAACATTTATCTAAAACTTACAGCCAATTCTGTCAAGCCAACATTACAAAACCAGCAATGTATTATTATATTAATCAAAGTTAGCACAACAAAAACAAACAAACGAATGAACAAACGAAAAAAAACAAACAAACGAACTAACGAACGAACGAACAAAAAAATCAACAAACAACAACGACACATAGAAGCAGTTGCTTGCGCGTATAAACATCATTTGTTTGGATATTTTTATGAGTAACAGCGAACATGTGGAGGTAAAAAAAAGAGACTCTCATTCATTATAATTAGAAGCTGCTCCTGGTGTTGTTGTGGCTTGAGTAGTTGTTTTGGTTGTGATTGTGGCTGTCGTTGTGGCTTTTGCTGTTGTGGCTGTCGTTGTTGTGGCTGTCGTTGTTGTGGCTGTAGTCGTGATTGCCGTTGAAATTGCGCTGTTGTAGTGCTGTCTCTATCACTAACCGGGCAAATATATGCGCGTAATATTGTTTGGTGTTAGATTTGTGAAAAAGTGATGTTTGATGAATTTAGTTGTTGTTGTTAATGCTGCTGCTACTGCTGTTGTTGTTGCCGTTGTTGTTGCTGTTGTCATTGTTGTTGTTGATGTTGTTGTTGATGATGTAGTTGTTGTTGAATTGCACCATAGAAAAAAAAACACGCAAACGATTATAAATATGTTTAAATAGACGATTTTTTTCGTTTCTTTGTTTTTTTTATGTGTATCAATCAATCAATCAATTAGCTTATAAAGCGTTATTTCCGCAATGTTCAACAGCGCTCCTCAATGAATTTTGAAAACAGATGGGTCTTGAGATCCGCTCTGAACTTCGCAAGTGATGGAGAAGTAGTCAGAGAAGTAGGTAGAGAGTTCCAGAGAAAAGGACCAGAAAAAGCAAAAGCAGATTTGGCAAAAGAGTGTTTAACACGAGTTAAGAAAAAGCGAGAAAAAGAAGACGATAGTAAACCGGGGCGTTTAGGTTCAATTAATATATCTGATAAATACTTAGGAAATAATTTAGATTGAGACTTATAAATGAACGTGCAAATTTTAAAAATTATTCTATATTTTATAGGTAGCCAGTGCAAGAGAACAAGATATGGAGATATATGAGAAAAGAAAGGAGCACGAGCAACTAGACGAGCAGCAGAGTTAAAAGCTTTACTTAAAGGATAGAGTATAGAGTCAGGAAGACCATAGTAGAGCGAGTGTAGTTAAAAATGTCATTAAACTAACTAAAGTAATAAAGCAGTAATAGAAGTAGCAGTAGTAGAAACAGCAGCAGCAGCAGTAGTAGTGGTAATATCAATACTACTAGAAGTAGTAATAATATTAGTAACAGGAAAATAATTTTTATTTGAGACAATGAAATCTCAAGTGCAATAACCAATGATGAAGTTGTTTCATTGAATTGAATTCAACTTGGTTCAACTTGACGGAAAAGAATTTTTCTATTTGAAGATATATACCGCATAATATAAATACAAAACATCTTACATGATTAAAGTTTATTCGTTCATTCATTTATTCGTTTATTCATTCATTCATTCATTTATGAGAAAAAATTCATCCTAAACAAATGAATTGTTCTTTTTTTTATTTTAAGCAAAATATTTATGAGGGTGTAAGTATCATTGCGTCCTGTCACTGCAATGATGGCGATGATGATGATAACGATAATGGTGATGACGATGATGGTGATGATGACAACCATTTCAAACTTGAAGACGAAAATCCATTGAAATAATTTGGCAAACTGCTAACAAACTTTTCTACAAAAAAAACAAATAAATAACCACAGAATTTTAGATAATTAGAAAAGAATTTGTTGACTGCGAGAAAATGATAAATTTTAATTAGGTAGCAAAAAGCAAAGTAAACAATGAATAATGAAGATGTCATGATGCTGCTGTCAGACCATGAGAAAATAAGCGCCGTCAGAAAAAGAAGTTGCGTCATCGTCGTCGTCATCATCAGCACCAACAACGTCATCGTCGTCGTCATCGTCATCTTTTTTGCCATCAGTCTCCTATCCTAATCGTCATTATCATCTTCATCATCATTGTCGTCATAACCATCACACGTCAACACACACACACAACACACACACACACATCAATCTGAACTCAAGTACACCCACGTAATTTTTTATATACTGCTTAGATACTCTGATTTTTCAATTTTTCTACTTCATTTTGTTTTCTACCCTTTTCAATTATTAAGTCACTATCTCTCTTCTCTTTATCTCTCTCTAACTCTTTCTTCTCTCTTTCTCTTTCAAAAGTGTGTGTGTGTGTATGTGTGTGTGTGTATGTGTGTGTGTGTGTCGCGTGTATTATGAACATTTGTAGATAAGCACGTACGGTTATTAATTGTTATCAGATAAAGCATAAATTGTAAAGCAATGAAAAGGAAGAGAGGGATGCAGCGTGGACAACCTAAGACACTCCAACAACCAAATCCCATCATGCTCCTTCTGTTTTATCGGTCCTCAAGGCATCTTCCATGCTCTCTGCTGTTTATCTCAAATGTTTTATTGACTTTAGCAATAAACTCATGTGTGGTATTACATTGATGGCGTGTTTCTTCTTCTGCTTTCAGTGGAAGGTATATGGGAAGAAATTTTTGTTGAGGTCATAAAGTTATTGCAGATGTCTGTCTGTATGGTGTCTGTATGGTGTCTGTATGGTGTCTGTATGGTGTCTGTATGGTGTCTGTATGGTGTCTGTATGGTGTATGAGTGGATGGTTATTGTGATGCTGTCAAATAAATTACAACAATGTTGATGATGGTGAAGTTTTTTGATTAAAATTCATGAATTATGAAGCTTTTTCGTTAATATTCATCAATAAATTTGTTGATATTTGTCTTATTTTTCTTATTAATCAAATATAATTTTTTTGTATCTTGATTCCGTTATTGACTGCTTATTTATCTAGCCCCAAATTTTGCTGTAAGCAATAATAATTAATTGTTGACATTCAATCGCGTTCGTCAACCATTCATACCAGCGGGCCAAACTCATCAAAAGATGACATCGTTCATGGATGCAGGAAAATTTTTTTATATTTTTAACATGGACAAGTAAAAAAATTGTGGTCCGGTTCTTTCTTTAGAAAAAATTTATATATAACTGACCACAGACTTAATTTTTCGTTACTTTTATAAAAATAATGGAAACGACACGTCACATTACGCGTTTTATTTAATTCAATTTGGTAGAAAAATCGAAAAAATATTTGAAAACAGACAAACCACATTATTTTTATTTAACTAATTTTTCTGTTTAAAATTCTTCAAAGGCAGGGAAAAGATATAAAACTGAAATGACAATAAATAAACAGTGACGGTTTGGCAACTGTTTGATGCAGCATAAATTAATAATCGGCCGCAGGCGAGTTTTGTGGAGGTGGAAGAGATTGATGTTGTCGCTTGTATAAAGATATCTGGAAATGTGATTGTATGGGGAAAGAAATTGATGTAGCGATAACGAAAAACATCGTTCATTGTCTATTTATTTATAGTCAGAAAATGGTATTGAATTTTATTCCCGAATGGTGTGGCATCATGTTATAATTCATTATCTCGCACTGGGTCACTCTTGTTTGACTGGCTGATGGCCTGTGAGGGTCAGTTTGTTGGTTTGGTCGCTCGATGATTTCATTGGCTGGTTGGTTGGTTGGTTTGATGATTGAATAGTTTGCTGGCTAGTTTGTTTGTTTGCTGGTTGGTTATTTTGTTTGTTGACTGGTTTGCTGATTAACTAGTTTACTTCTTAATGATCATATTAGTTAAATGGTTCATCAAGTCGGTTAGTTGAATGACAGATTTGTTGAAGGATTTCGTTCCTTAATTGAATACTTAATATCTTAAAACTAAATAAATATTTATTTAAGATGATAATTATTAATTGATAGATGTTGAATTGTTGATATTTTATGATATTTTATAATGTTTGTATGGCAGATATACTTTACTTATTTATGGCACTTGTTCTGATTGCACCGCATATATCTATATACATTCATTTATGAATAATTCAAGTAATGATCAAAAAATTAATTTAATCAATAATTAATTAAATTTAATTTAATTTAACCACAGTTAGCCCAATGTTAATGAAGTCCTCCAACCAGCATATGTTTAATGAAATACAATTAATAATAATTATTCACTACAGAACGTAAACAAGAAATTTATTTTTTTGCAGTCGCTATCAACCAACCAAATATGACTCACGCTACAAAAAATAGTGGCGTGAACGGCTGTGGCCAGGTCGGTGGCGACGACAGCCACGCCAAGATGTGAGTGGCAAATGGCGTGATGGCTAAGTGATTGAAAGGCACTTCATCAATCCATGGGCGAGGTATTCACGTTCATGTACACATGCCACGTACACATACACATACATACATACATACACATACACAAACATACATGTATACATAAACGTACATACAAATACACCAACAAACATGTATATGTATACATACAAATACACAAGCATGCATGTATGCATACACACACATACATAATCAGGTGGTCTTAGCTAATAACACATCACAATAACAAATATGCGTGTGCGTGTGTGTGTGTGGTCTGGTGTGTGTGTTGTGTGGTCTGGTGTGTGTGGTCTGGTGTGTGTGTTGTGTGGTCTGGTGTGTGTGTATGTGTGTGTGTGCGTGAATGTCAACAGTGCAATTGTAGGATTGACGCATATGCAAGCACACGCACACACGTGCACAAGGAAACAATCAGTATTGTAGCTGGTAAAGTTTACTCAATTTGCATGGAATCCACTTGTGTCTCGTAATGATGTTGCCTAGATTTGAGTTTATGTGAGAATAAGTATGTGAGCGTGTGTGTGTGTGCGTGCGTGCGTTTATTTCTGTGTGTGAGTGAGTTTGTGTGCGTGTGTAGAAAAATGGTTGTGAATATATGTGTGTGTAATTTTAGATGAGAGAGAGAGAGAGAGAGAGAAAGAGAGAGAGAGAGGAAAAGAGAGAGTTGGTGTATATTGAATGTGCGTGCGTTCGTGTGTGTGTGTGTGTATGCGCGTGTGTGTGTCGCTGGCTATAGGTAGGTCCGTTTGGTTGCTGACTCGTGTTATTTGCTGCTTGATTTATAGATATCAAATTAACGTTATTAATATTAAAAACGTCAAAAATTTTTACTGCGAGAGTTTTAGCTGCTTGATGTACATTTAGTTCCAACATTTAGTGCTAACACCAGTGAGTTATTCCCCCTCACACACACACACACACACACACACACACACATCTACTATATCTATTGGTGGTCACACCCGGTTATGAACACATACACTACGATATAACGTTGCCTTTATCAGATGATAGAGCTGGAAACTTCACCGCAAAAAAATTAATGATAAAAAATTCTGAACACGTCCGTCCAGCTGGTAGCGCCTGGAATCTGGAGTAGTTGCTAAATTTCATTCTTCTACCTCATTGGTTTATTAGCTAGTTACGAAAATTTATTAGCAAAAACTGCGTGAAAAAGAGGATTAAAAAACATTAAAACTAGGAAGGCACAAAGATAAATTAATTAATTAATTAATTAATGAAGAAAAAATAAACTGGCAAAACAAACAAAAAAATTTTTAAATGCTATTCTTTTCGCCGGATTGTTTGTCTTTGTGTTAGCATAGTTAAGTTAATTTCGGTTGTCATCAACATCATCATCATCGACTTTGTTGTTGTTGTTGTAATTATCATCATCATCATCATCATCATCAATGTCGTCATCAATATTATTTGAAACAACACTTATATAGCGCTCATTTTTATCCTTCTCACATCAGTGTCATCATCACCATCACCACCACCACCAATGTTTGGTAACACCAATGCATCTAAGTATTTTCTGCCAATCTTTTCACAAGAGCCAAAAAGATGCTGAATATCTCAAATATTTTCATCAACATTATACGTTCTTCATTGCTTCACCGTGTCCTTCTTGCAGAACATTTTTTTTAATATTTCATAAGAGGTATTGTTTTTTTTTTACATAATGATAAAACATTATGACGTCATCATCGCCAGCTTCACCGCAACCAATCTCTTTGCTGTTGGCGTTGTTATCATCATCGTCGTTATCATCATCATCATCGTCGTCATCATCACCATCATCACCATCTTCATCATCATCATCATCATCACCAGGGAGAGACCAAAATAATGAAGATCCCTGTTATCTTCATCGTCGTCGTGATCATTTTTATATAAAAAATACTCATTTTCAAGCATTTTATAAAATTTTCATCATTACCAATACACTAATTATCATTATTATCATCGTCATCATCATCATCATCAATTATATCATCATCATCATCATCACCGTCGTCATCATCATCATTATTACCACCATCATCACCATAACCATCCTCATCCTACTCCTCATTATTGTCTTGACCATGTACACAATAACAACGACAGCAATAACATTGACAAATATTGTTATTTATAATCTTTTCCTCCTCCAGCAAAAGACTTCCGGCAAATGATAGACTATTTTTGGTACACCATTTTTCTTTTGCGTCCGTAATGTCATGCGACTATCTTGTTCGTGACGTCATACGACCATATTTTTGCCGAAGTCACATGACTAATTTGTTTGTCATGTCACGTGACTATCTCGTTTAGGATGTCACATGATCATCCCAACAAATCCGATCGGCCATTCGGCAGCCATATCCTCCGATCGTTATGGTAGTAATGATAACGATGAAAGTTAAATTTAAAATAGTTATAAAACTCACTGTGGAAAAATACAACGGTAAAATTACATTTTAAATAAATTGATAACAACATTACCAACATTCATAAAATCCATTCATCTATCCATCTATCTATCCATCTATGTATCTTCCGATCCATCAATCTATCAGCGGATCCAGTCGTTTCTTTTTTACTCTCTTACTCTCTTTCTCTCTCTTTTTCTTTCTTTCTATTTTTTAACAGTTAGTTTCTTCCATTTTTTAGGACTGTAGGAGCAATAGTTATGAAGCTGAGCTATATTAATAAATAGTCACCAAAGGGTCATTCATGCGAAAGATAAAAGTGCAGTAAATTTTTTAGTGTTGTTTTATTTGAACAGGGCGATACTAAATGTGTTGCTTCATTTTTGCTGTTGTTGTTGTTGTATTGCTGTTACACACAAACACACACACACATTCACATACTTAAACCCACAACACACAAACACGTACACACATATATACACACATATTAATATTTTAGGTTTTCGTCGGTGCTGTTTGCTAATGTAGTAGTTGTTATATTTATGTAATGTTATTGTTTTTCATGTATGTGTACGTGTGTGCGTGCGTGTGTGTATGTGCGTGTGTGTGCGTGTGTTTGTGTGTAAGTGTTCGTGTAACTGTTGCTGTGACATTTGCTATTTTTAGAAAGAATTTTTTTTTGTTTTTGTAGCGCTTTATTTGAAAATTGATGTTGAGATGGTAATGTTTCTCTTTTCTTTCTTTTTCGTTGCAGAGGTTGATGTTGATAAATTTCATTCAAAAAATAAACACAGCAGCTTTAACGTACCAAAATTTTTAAAATAATGCCAAGTTTATCTGCAGATACCAAAATAAATACTAATGCAATTAACTTAATAAAACTGAAAAAAACATTTGTAATAAGCAAATTGTTAATAACGTAAAAACTGCCTAAGAATAAAATTAATAAAATAAAACTTCATAATATGACGATGGGATTGGATTTAGTATGATTTGTTCAATTGTTCGAATGCTTTAAATACAGGAGTTGAGTTGACAATGAATCTGCAATAAGCCAAAAATAATCGGCATATTTTTTTTCCAATTTTGGCCCCTTCACGTCAGTGTAGTCTGCTGGGTCGGCCATCTGTGTATTTATTTATTTATTACATTTTATTCTTTGTTTTAGGGTGTTGCATCCGTATATTAAGGTATTCCTAATTTTTTCGTAATACACTTTGTATACTTATACCAAGATTGAAAATTAATTTGTTAAAGAAATACAAAGAAGGAGTTTGGACAAAATGTAGAGTTAATTATTTCGCAAAAATTTCGCCGGCTACATTTAAAGAGAGTGCGAGATGGCTGTTCAAGTAGGAAGGAGGTCACACTCCGTTGGTTTCATATAATGAGTAGAGTGATTATGGTGATGTTGTTGGTGACAATAATGATGATGATGGTGATAAAAATGATGATTTGGTTGATGAGGATGATGATGAAGACGACGGTTATAATACTAATAGAAATGAATACAGTCTTTTTTTTATAATTTTAGCAGTCCTGATGATGAAAATGATAACGACGGTGATGATGGTGATGTTGATGAGGTGTTTTGCCATTGTTGAGCTGTTGCGTTGGGCTGACTGTGCGTGTGCACGTGATGTATAATTGCATGTGAGTGTGTACGTGATGTATAATTGCATGTGAGTGTGCACGTGATGTATAATTGCATGTGAGTGTGTACGTGATGTATAATTGCATGTGAGTGTGCACGTGATGTATAATTGCACTCGTGATTTCATTCTTTTTTCATTTTTTTTTAAATTTACTCTTCAAAGCAGACCCCAACTTAATTGAAATTCCAAGCGTCCGCAAGTTACAAGTTACTGTCGGGATATAAATTATTCCCCCTTTAATTTCCTCTTCATTCACCTCGCCATGCTTGTGTGGGTGGTGGGGTGATCCGTCTGTACGTGTGTGTGTGTGTGTGTGTGTGTGTGTGTGTGTGTGTGTGTGTGTGTGTGTGTGTGTGTGTGTGTGTGTGTGTGTGGTGTGCGTCTGCTACTCAAACATCTATGCGTAAGTCTCTCAATAATGTTGGATGTGTTCCTCTGAAGATTGTTATACACATCCAAATAGTTTTGGAGAACGAAACATTCATGCATACTTTTGCACACACACACACATATACACACACACTCAAACTTGGTCATAGAAGAGTTAAAGTTCATTTCGAATCTCGAAGCAGTCGTAAAGATATGTGCTGGCCTGGCAGGCCCATAAAACGTAATGGGGATTTTGTGCTGACTTTTTATTAAGGAATAAAAATTGAATAATCAGGAAGTAAAGAGCATGTTATTATTATTATTATTATTGTTAGCATGTTATGTTGCTATGTTATGTTATATTACGTTCGTTCTATCATATTTCGTTGCATCATGCTGTATAACAGTTAGAGAAGAAAAAAAATTAGAAATTAATAATATGGTTTTCGAGGCTTAGCTACCTGAGTCGAGGACATTGATTTAATGCAAATATACAAAGATGTGCATGTGCAGTCCAAGAAATAACAGTGGTCAGTTTTTTGTATGAGATTCTTTGGTCATTATTACACTGTACACGGTATACAAATTTAAAGTTGGTTTTTAAGTTAATTTAAAGATAGAACAATTTAAAGAGAGAATACTATAAATAATAATCACGACAATGTGTAGATGAATGTGCATTTATAACAACTTAAACGGCAATCATAAAAAATGTTTTGCTTATTTTTGGAACTGTTTGAAGTTTGGTGATAATCCTTTGTCAAATTTGAAATAAAATAAATTCATTAAAAAATTAAAAATAAAAACTTGAAAATTTGGAAAAAATATGTTAAAATATAAAATAGTGACGTAGCAAATGAAGCGTAAGAGCATTAAACGGGATCGTCGTTAGCTCAAATATGTTCCTCGCCAGGAAACAAAATGACCACCGGAAGTAATATGGATGGATGGATGGACGGACGGACGGATGGATAGATGGATGGATGGATGGATGGATGGATGGATGGGTTGATAAATAGATGAATGGATGGATGGATGGGTTGATAAATAGATGGATGAATAAATTTATCTATTATTCAATTTTATCCAAACATCATCATATCCTTATCACAATCATCATCATCGTCGTCGTTCACAATTGTCGTCATCATCTTTCTCATCATCATTCTTGTTAGTTTTCAACCTGTCATCATCACATTCATCACTACCATTACTATCTTTATTGCAATTGTCTTCGCCAATATTATGATGATGGTGGTTAAAATAATCGCGATAACTTTCATCATCGTTATCATATAGTTATTTATCATCGTCTCTTAATGTTCAATGTCTTTGTCATCCCACTCAGACTATTTAAATAATTTATTCCTCCAATGGGAGCCGACATGCATTTTTGAGGCACTTCTTATTTCTAAAAAATGTCGGAAACTTTTTTGAAATTTCGGTCAAAGTAGTGAAATGTGAACTACTTGTTAGGGAGATTTTGCTGGCGTTGATAATTTCCACACAAAACAACGATATGAAAATGTTATGGTTGCTAAAAATAGGGTGATGCGACAAAAATAGAAATGTTGTCTACAGTTTTTAAAAGAAAAGATAAAATGTTATAAGCCGACCACAAAATATTATTGAAGTCGGCTTTAATGTAAGTGTGCATGTGTATGTATGTTAAAACCAAAACATGATGAGTGACACTGAACCGTCAAACATCAAGTAACAAATGGATTAACACTTTGATTTGTCGTTAATTGCACATGTCGGCATTCAGTTGGATATTTTCAAGCACACAGACACGCAGGAACCGCTGCAACAAGCACGAAATGTGGTTAGTTGCGAAAAACAGTTCCCTCCCTGCTGTCGCCTGATCTGACGCTGATCATTTTACATATTACCTTAAGAAATTTAAGGGTGTTGGGGTCCATCGGGCCGAGAACCTCGATACATATTAGCAAGAATTCCATCGAGGGGAGGGCGTTCCCATATTTTTTCATTTTTTCGTCCGCTGCCCTGGCCGCGGCCAAACCGCATTCTTTACTTGTCAGGTCAATATTTTGTGGTCGGCTTATAACATTTTATCTTTTCTTTTAAAAACTGTATGTATGTATGCATGTATGTATGTAATCAACGTGTGTGTATGATGTATGTATGTATGTATGTACGTGTAAATGTGTTTATATTTTTTTATGTATGTATGAATGTTTGAAAACATGAATGTTTGATGGGATGAAAAGTATTGAATTATTTAAACTAGGTTTTAATGCTCATACTTGTGTGTTTGCTGTGTCGAAGTTTTCTCGTAAAGGCATTCGTCTTCAATAATAGTATGCGTATGTGTGGGTGTGCAGTTGTGTATTTCATTGAACTATATAAGTATATATAAATGTGTTTTGGTGTGTGTGTGTGTATTGTACGTGAGCGTGCTTTTAATTATACATTCGTCCAGTTTTGTGTGCACGTGTTCACAGCGAGGTTATAAGCGTGTGAATAGTTATGGTATCAAAGTTCAAAAACTTTAAATTTAGAAGAAAATTATTAGAAAATAGAAAGTCCGAATTGAAAGTATGACATGAAAATAGAAATTATGTGCCCCAAAATTAATTTTAAATGTATTTTCACGGCAAGGAATTGATTAAAAATTGGAGCGGAAGGAAGTGAGTATTGCAGGGGGCGTGGAAGTTGAAGTGGTTCGCTTTCAAGCCAGTGGATGATGTTTGTGTCGACACTTCAATTCAATGTCTCATTGATCAGTCATACTGCACACACACACACACACGTACATACACACACACTTACACACAGACGTACACACGCTTACATAAAAATTTATACATATATATATATATATATATATATATATATATATATACGTGCTAATGTTGTGAAATATCAAAGTTGTTCAACGATGTATGAATATAATAACGTAAGACTGGTTGATCGATCACACACAATCATTGGAATAACTGAGTTATTGAGTTTATGGGTGACGTATCTAGTGACTTTTAATCAAATATTTCGCAATTAACTTTTCCATCCATCATCAGGACAGACTTCATCAATGCCAGCAGGATTGATGTTACATCTGTTCTTACTTATTCTGACAATAGGGCAATAGGGAATGGTGTCTGAGTAAGTTGAAGCCAAAACTCTCTATCCGCTCTGCTGCAGCTGCTACCATTACCACCAGGCCACCGCCAACAACTACACAGCCAGTGTTCTGGTCAAAGAAAATAATTCTTACAATAATGAAAAAAAATTATTTTATTTTTTTATTTTTATTGAATTCGTCGCAACAGTCATACATTCATTTCACAATGACTGTCTATTCAATCAATATAAAAGTAATGCAGGGTGACGAGACTATGATGGTGATGAAGATGGTGATGATGAAGATGGTGATGGTGATGATGGTGATGGCTGTGTTGATGTTGGTGATGATGATGATAATTGTGGGGGTGATAATGATGATGATAAAGTTGATGATGATGGCGATGATGATAACGATTACCTCGATCAGATGATGGCGGTTATTGACGGTAACATGAATCATTTGAATAGTTTCAACGATTTATAAATCAACATTAAAATAGTTTTTCATATATACTGACAAAGAATTTAGACTACAAGATGGCGTAATGATTAGAAGTGCATGGCTCTGCTGTTTTGTAGTAACCAGGTTCAAAAGCAAAAAGACTCAGTCTATCATTTGCAATGTTCGTAATGCATGGTTTTCTCACGTTCGTTTTGTGTGTGCTTCTGTGTGTGTGTGTGCTTCTGTGTGTGTGTGTAGTGCGTGTGTGGTGTGTGGTGTGTGTGTGTGCGTGTGAGTGTGTGTCGTTGATATAAATTTATAATAAACAAGCGCAGGAAGCGCAGTAAAAATTTTTTTTTGGTACTAACACAAAATAAAACGACCCTATTAACAAAAAAACACTGTAAAATTGATGAAAGCTCTTCATTAAAAAAATATTTAGAATAATAATAAAAGAGCAATATAATTGTTTAATCAGTAATAATGATGAAAAAAAGCAGAGAAAAGTTGTTTGGCAATAATTGCAGGAGTAATAACATTGAATTGATGGCTTATATGGCTTAATAGCCATAACAACATCAACAACAACGCTGCTCATATTGAACCCCTGACACCGTAAAAACATGATGGCTGGTTGGTCGATTGGTTTGCTGATTGGTTGGCTGGTTGTTTGTTTGGTTAATTGGTTGGTTGGCTGGTTGTTTGTTTGGTTAACTGGTTGGTTGGCTGGTTGGTTGGTGACATGATGACAGCAAGCGCAGTGACAGCAGTAAAACAACGGCATAATAAAAAAAAAGAAAACAACAACAACAAAACAACGTCATCGCGGTAAAATCGATCGAGCTAACCGATTAAAAACATCCAGACAAAAAAACAGGAGCAACAAATGATTAAATCATAATCATTATCGACATCATCATCATCATCATCATCATCATCATCATCATCATCATCATCATCATCATCATCATCATCATCATCATCTTGACAACTACTACTACGTAGTGAGTTGAAATGATCTAAATGACAATGTCATGAAAATAACAAAGGGGTGCCGATGATGATGATGATGACGATGATGATGATTATGATGATTTCGAAGGTGACGACGACGATGACGATGAAGATGATGATGGTAACGGTGATGAAAACGATGACGATAATGATTCTAACGATGAGTAGGATGATGATAATGATAGCATTGATGACTCAGATACTCCGCCATATGTATGCAAATTCCTGTCGTGTTTCAGCGTTGTTCATGCGGTCATGTATATAAGTCACCGCCAGCAAATGTTTTTTATATCCTTCCAAAAGAAAAATATAATAACAATAAATAAGCTCATTTATTTATTTATTTATTTATTTATTGTTTTTTACAAAAATGTAAAAGCACTTGAAGGAATGCAAAATGGCGACAGTCAGTCTAAACACACACGCACACACGCAAACACGCACACGCACACGTGTACACGTACACACAAACACACGTACACACAGAAAATTGACAATAATTATGCATACATTCAAGCTATACAAACATAAAAATGCAACCGGGTTTTAAATCACATGTACTACACATGCAACCACACCAACCACCATCAACCACACCAACCACCATCAACCACACCGACCCCACCGACCACATTACACGAACACTAAAACATACAAACACACGGAAACACACACACACAAATCCACAAGTACCCAAAAAATCCAACTTGTGTAAAAAAAGTTTTTATAAATTCGACGAGCGATAATAAGCTATTTTCTTTTGAAGTGTTCAACTGCTTATATTTTTTATTTTACTGATTCAGCTACAAATTGACAGTAGATGATGATGATGATGAGGAAGAGGAGGAAGAGGAGGAGAAGGAGGTTGGTAGAAGGAATGGAAGTGTCGGTCCCCAGCAAAAATACCAAATAAAAATCAATCAGACCATGACCGTCACTTTCATATCTTGTTCACTTTTACACAACTAATGTTGGTACTCACAATTACTCCACTCCATTGCCCCTGTTACTACAATTCTTGCTACAGTTATAACTAAAAAGTGAGGTACCGACAAGATACTTTAACGATAGAGCATCCGTCCTTATGCTTCGTTCGGCCACCGGGTTCGAGTACAAATGCTTCTCTGAATATTTGTTCTTATAGTTTTAAAGCTTTTAAAAAATATTTCTATCAAGTATCTATTACTTGGGCAATTTTTGTTTTCAAAAAATTTAAATACGAAAAAATTTTAAGATTTAGAAACAAAGCGATAAATGAGGTACATCACAAGTTTCTAATGCTATATTTAACCTCCAGAGGTCAAGTAACAGATAAACTTGATGGCGATCTTGATTAATGTTCGATACCACCAAACTAACAAATGGACATAATATGTTGAACGCCAAATGCAAGGCAGCCAGAGGGGCTTCAACAACCGGCATTCGTAAAAGAAATGCTTTGGGTTTTGCTTGCATCTCTAAACCTCAAAACTTCCATGTCAATAATAATCATTGCTTGCCAACTTCGAATTCTAGAAAATTGACATTGAGAGATCAGGATGAAAAAGTGTGAAAAATTTGATTTCATTCACATGGTGAGGAATGAGATTGTATAAAATTAATCAGTGGTTGCAATTTTAAAGATGAAGAGAGCATCTTGGAAGACAACGCTCGATTGCATCAAGAGACCAATGAAGTTTTGACGAAGGACTGCGGAGTGCGAATATCCAACCGAATTGCAGACGTGATTTAGCGCCATTTTTGTCCTCGTTCAACTTTATACTACTTTTTGAAAGAAGGTTTTTAACGAATATCGGATGTTTAATGTTAATTACAACCTATTAATAATAACAACTCTGATATTATTTCTAATTTTCATAAAAAATCGGAACGTTAATAAGTCTACTGAAAATTTATACACACATATTTATTGAGATCCTACACACACACACACACACACACACACACACACACACACACACACACACACACACACACACACACACGCACACACACACACACACACACATATTTATTGAAAATCTTCACACGCACATATTTGCACGTTGGCTCTGTTTGAGTTGCTCCCATAAAAAAAACTTTTGTTGATATAAAATGGAAATTATAGAAAATTGCTGGATTAGGCTGCTGCTGTTTAATGCTGGATTGATGCAAGGACGCAGATTAAAAACGTACTACAAACAAATACACACACATATACAAAACACACACATACTCAAAAACATCCATACATATAATATAATATATTCAAACACACACACACATACACACACACACAAAAACACACATACTCAGTCACATCCATACATATAATATATTCAAATAGTAAAACATTTATGCGCACGTACATTAGTGTAAATTAAACAGAGTATTAAAAAAGTAAACCGAAGTGTTACAAATCCTGTAGGAACGAGAGTGAAACAGAAAAAGAAAAATGAGAAAAAAGAAAATAAAGTTTAGAGTAAAAAGGAAAGAGAGAGAGAGAGAGAGAGAGAGAGAGAGAGAGAGAGAGTGAGAGAAAGAGAGAGAGTGGAGTCAAAGATATAACTAATCGATGAATGTAAACGGGTATACACGATACATACAGTCTAGCTCGAGCGGGGACAGATAATTTTTTCCATTTTCCAATCGAATAAATGCCGACACGTAGTTTTTTCGACCTTTTTCATATATTCGCCCTTTAATTATTGATTAGATAGCGTGTTTGTCATGTACGTGTTTTGTATGTGATGTGTATATGTACGCGCATGTATGTATTTCTGAGTTCATACAAGTATACATATGCATACTTGTATGAATATATGAGTGTATGAATTTTGTACAGATATTTATTTACATTTATGCGAATGTGTGTGTAGATGTGTGTCTGTGTGCTTATATGTGGGTATCGCCGACACGTGTGTGTGTATGTATATGTGTATTTGTGTGTGTATGTGTGTGTATTTGTACTGCGCAAATATAAATTTCGTCACCTGATTAATCGTTGTCGTTGACCTTAAAATCTCCTTTTGATCGAGAATTTCAGCTTGAATGCACATAGACTTATAGACGAACACATAAACATTTCTCATAATAACCAATCATTATATCGACAAATACATTTCAGTTTCAACATATGCACGTACATAGAGTACTACTAACTTGAACAGACAAGCATGTTCATAATTCAGACAAGCATGTTCATAATTACATTGAGATGTACACACATACGTATAACACGCAGATATGCGCGCGCGCACCACACACACACACACACACACACATGTACAATCACACCTATAGACCAGCACTGCACATGAACACAAGTGTTAATATCCACCCACTGACAATTTATGATTGGAAAGGAATGGAATGTTAGCGCACTTGTTGCAGAAGATAAGATTAGACTGCTGCGACTGCCTCCCGACATCATCACACTATTCCTTCTGACAAATGTCATTGTCTCTCGGTATCAGAAATGGTCTCACATAGACGGTATCACAAGTGGTCTATTAAATAGACGGTATCACAAGTGGTCTCTTAAATAGACGGTATCACAAAAGTCTCTCATATAGACCGTGTCGCAACAAATTCTTGTGAAGTTCAGTTAGGTGAGTGGAGTAATGAAAAAAAGTTTTTTTGAAAAATATGCTTCATTTCACGTTCGTAATTGTTTTTTTAATACACTTGACGGTAGTGATATTATAGCAGCAAGAACATCACCACAAAGTTTCACAAATGATTTAAAGATTAAGATGACGTAAGTTGATTAAGGAATATGGTGATCTGATAAGTGATAGTAACAAAAAATCTTAGCACCCAACAGTGATAACAAAACTTAGCAACACTAACAATAACTATGGTGAAAATATTAATAAGATTCATAATCATAATAGTAACAATAATAGTCAACAGAAGCATTCATAAGATGACAAACATCACCTCAGATTAGTGTTTGTGTGTGTGCGTGTGTATTATGAAAACGAAACGAAATGTTTGAAGAGTATGTATTTGTGAGTGTATTTACGTGTCAAAATGTGTGTGTGTACGTTTGTATCCAAATGCTTGTAGTTAAAACCTAATCGAACCTATGTATGAGCGTATCGTATCGTATTTATATATCAAAATGTCTACACATATATGTATGTATGTATGAGTGTACGTGTCGAAGTGTCTGTGTATGTATATATGAGTGTCTGTACGTTAAACTCTATTAAAGTTTTTCCACGGCATGTTTAAGTTTCCATTAGATAAGTAAATAGAAGTGGAGTGTAGATCAGAGCGGAGCAGTTGTCAAATATTTATGAATGTATGAGGCGACCTTGCCTGTAAGTCTCACACTAACGATATCATATTTCACATTTCTGCATGTGTGTGTGTATGTGTGTGTGTGTAGGTGTGTATGTGTGTGTGTATATAGGTGTGTGTGTGTGTGTGGTGTGTGTGTAGATGTGTGTGCGTGAATGCATGGATTTATATGTGTAAGGTTCATTTCAATGAAGGAATGATACCAATGGTGACACAGTTTCGTTGCGGTTACATCGCGGATGTTAAATAAAAATCGGTTAAGTTCATGATCTGGTTCGTTATATTTCTGAATAGGTATCCGTGTTTAGATCATAATATTTTTTAGATTATTTTATTTATTTATTTATTATTTTATTTAGATTTATTTATTAATTTTTTATCTTTAATGTCGTCATTCATCTATCTGCTGTTAAATAGTTTTTTGTGTATCAGTTGATTATTTTGGTGGTAATGACGAAATGATGATGACCTAGTTTTTTCATTTTTTTTTGCTATTTCAGGAAGTCATCCACTCAAACACTATTTTTCATACCAATTTAAACGGTTTAAAACTTGAGCTGCAATTATAAAACTTTAAATTTTACGCCAAAATTTTGTGAAAATCACGCTAACTCTGTAAAAGATATTCAATGAGGGGGTCGCATTCTCACATGAGCCCCCTGTGGCAACACCTCTACTATATCCATAAACACACCAAAAAAATATTTATTGCTATTTATATATACAAATCGTCACTTGCTTTCAATATTTTAGCTTTCTAAATATTTTAGTTTTGTTTCAAAAAAGAGAGAGTTAATAAAGACAAATTAAAAAGAAAGCAGAACTTAATGCTGCCTGCTACGTGACTGGGAATTTTATGGCTCCTTTAAAAATTGGTTTTTTAATTTTCGGTTTGTTGGTTTTGTGTGCATTAGAAGTTTTCTTGTGCAAATAAATAAACAAATGAATAAAATACATAATAAATAAAAAGATATGCACACACACACACACACAACACACACACACGCACACATATACACAATAATACATACAAAAAAACCTAGAAACGCATATCTCACTGAACAGTTTATAATTTAGCTCTTTAGATCTTACGCTTGCATAATTGTTCGCTTGAACTGGTTAAAGAATTTTTAAAATCGAAATGGGAGCATACATGAACGCATTAGTGAATGTATTTACTAAAAAGTCAAAAACAAAATGGAAACCTTGTAATGTAATAAATTTATTGCGAAATGAAGTGTGATAAAATTGTGCAGAAAAGTTCCATGCATAGCTGGATGTGAACAGTCGAAACGAACGAGCTTGAGTGTTGAGTTGAGGATATGTCATTCACCTTACAGCACGTTCAACTCAAGTTGAAAGTTCAAAGTTCATTCATGAAATCTAATGATATGCCTACATTTTTAAATCATGAAATTTGGTCAGATGTGAGTTGAGGAGTGCTTTAAAATTTATTTGATGGACAAGAGCGTTTGACTGCAGAAATCCGCTGGGGCTGGAAATGCGGGTGGCTGCATAATATTTGCATGCCAATCCAACCAGTTTTTTTCTACTGTCAATAATTAAAATGCTATCCAACATATACATTTGCACCGCATTCAATAAAATGAGCGAGAAAAAGTTTGTCTTGAATATTTTTATCTTCCTTACACATTGTATATTATTTTCATTCGTTCATTCATTCGTTCGTTCGTTCGTTCGTTCGTTCATTCATTCATTCGTTTGTTAGTTCGTTCGTTCGTTTGTTCGTTCGTTCGTTCTGTCCAGCAGTCATCAGCCCGCCACAACAGCCCAACCTAATAGTGATCCAAGTGAGACATCTCACTTTAACCCATTGAATGCTAATAACCTGAACCTGCAATCTAATCATTGACTCTCTGATTCCTGATATCGTTTTTTGGTTTTATTTTTTAAATTCAGCATTTTAAAAAAAATGATATTTTTATTTTAAATTTGTCAAGCAAACTGTAATCACGGACTCTATTTAAACAGTAAAAAAATTCTTTGAATATATATATATACCCTGTCATAATGAAGTTTAATTCATTTAATATTTTTTGAAAAAATCCCATTTTAATTTATAATATTTAAGTTTTTAAGTTTTAAACAAAAAACATAAAAAATAACTCTCCATAAAATGATAAGGCGCGTCGGCACCTAACTTTTGAGACCCTGGCGTATTCATATTAATATAACAACATGTACGTATGAATGCCTTCCTTAATGAAATTGGACAGCAATGTCAGGCCGTTATAAAGCAAACTATTATTAGATTAATCCGGATACATGTGTGTGTGTCAGAGTGAGTGTGTGTGTGTTGTATTTGTGAGTGTGTGGTATGTGTGTGTGTGTGTGTGTGTGTGGTGTGTGTGTGTTTTTTGTTGTGTGTTGTGTATGTGTGCGTGTGTGGAGTGTAGGATATGTATGTGTCCTGTCCGACCGATAAATAGTGTGTGTATGTTTTTACATGTGTGTTTAGCTGCATGTGTACGTTCATGTGTGTGTGTGTGTGTTTTGTCTATATGTATATGATTTATGTCCGTGGTATTAGTTAAATATGTATGAGAGAGCATTTATCATTTTTATCATGATGTGTGTGTGTTTGTGTGTGTATGTGTGTGTGTGTGTGTGTGTGTTTGTGTATTGGTGTGTGGGTTGGTGTGTGCGTGTTGGAAATGTATGTTTCAGTGCCATCGTCGTCGTCATCATTTCACCGCCGTCATAATCAGCAGCAGCACTATTACAGAGGCTCCATGAATTCATTGTTGTCTCGAATCGATCACTGCTTGTGAAACAATTAAAAACTTTTCTGTTGTTGATGATGTTGCCCTAGTTGTTGACGTTGTCGTTGCTGTTGTTGACGTTGTTGTTGCAGTTGTTTTACTGTTTGGTGCTGGTATTGTTTGACATTGCTAAGGATGAGTAAGTTAATGCTACAAATAAACTACATACATATTATTGTGTTGGGATGGTGGGTGTGGCTGTTGTTGTTGTTGTTACTATTGTTATTGTTTCTATTGTTGTTGTTGGTGGTGGTGGTATGATTGTTGTTGTTTTTCAAATATACAGAGTAATGTTTTTCCAATAGAAGGTATTTTATGCATCACATACATGAAATTCAGTGGAATGTTTCAAGTTCGTTTTCAATCGACCTCATTTCATTTCAGACTTTTTTCAATTTATTTTCCAGCCTGCGTTTGATTGCTTGAATGTACCAAATAAATGGGTCTGGCAGTGTGGTTGGTTCTGTGTGTAAGGTTACGTGTGTGAATGTGTGTGTGTGTGTTTGATTTAGTTTGTATGTGTGTGTGTGTTTATACCAAATATATACAGATACACGCATACAGTGTGCATGTATTTGTTTGTAGTTGGAGTAGAAGCAGTTGTAGTAGAATTAACACTTTATTTAAACCAAATGCTATTAAAACATTGAAATATTTTACATAGGAATGTATATTTAACAACATCAGCATGTTTTACATTTGAAGATATCTGTAAGATCTAAAAAAAAATATTAATCCATAGCTGTCAAGTAAGACAGACTAATCGTAACATCATTTATTGTTCATCCTTATCAAACAAATAGAACCGTTTATAGGCACGTTAAAAAATTGAAGTTGAGCATTTAATTTATAGGCTGACTATGTCTACGTCTATGTCTACGTCTATGCCTATCTATATTGCATGTACATTATTTCAGGGGTGGGCAAACTACGGCCCGCGGGCCACATGCGGCCCGCAAAGCTCTTATGTGGCCCGCCCGCGTGACCTTGCTCGCTTAATAAAAGGTCGTCAACCAGACATTATGACCAAAAAAAGGAGCCACAAATCTTAAAAAATTCTCCCCGGGTCGAAAAAATTTGCTACTTAAGTACATATGCGGCCCTTCATAAATAAAATTGTTCTCAATGCGGCCCTCACAGCAAAAAGTTTGCCCACTCCTGCATTATTTGATAAGAAATATGCCACTCGGTGGAACAATATTATCAAATTGATGACAAATCCTGTCGCAAAATATATCTCCTATCTCAATATCTCAAAATGAAAAACTTGTTTCCAGGCGTGAAACAGCCATCTTTAGAAGACGGACAAGATCCTCACATTTAATTTTTGGGCGGCCAGTCTCGATATAAATTTTTTATCCTGCTCAGCCTTGTAGCAAATTTCCAATTTTCCTTTTTTGTTACAAATTTCGTTTCGTTCATGTGTATTATGTATAAACCTTAAATAGCCTAAAGACGATTTTTAAAATGTTAGCGAATCAAATTTGTAAATATTTGAGGCATTCTGTGTGATTTCGTCACATATAATTAGGATAAATGTTTATTGCTTGTGAAAAACTTGAAAGACAAAGTAAAATAACTCACATTAATTTTTTTTAAACATGTTCATAGGTTTTATAATCTAATTGATTTAAAAAAAATTATTGTAGATTTGGTAGAAATGATCCACTACCCTACCCCACCCTCTTTTATGAAACCCCACCATCCACAGTTGAGTCGAATGCGTTTTATTCATTTGGTTGAAAAAATTGAATCTGGCAATCATCTGTGACATCACAAAAATGAATTTATATGTCAATATTATGTGTGATTTTGAATGATTTATCGGCAACGAACCTGGTTGATTGACTTGCGCGCTGGGTTCTGTACGAATTTTTCTTTTCATCTTGCGACAGTAACCACACTTCAATTTGACTAAACACACATACACACATGCACACAAACACAAACACACGCACACAAACAAACAAACACGTAGTTAGATTTTTTATTGTATCTCTTTTTTTTCAGATCATGTAAAATTCATCTTCCACTTGATCATTATGTTACATACATCGTTATCTTTATATTTTTCTTTAACATCATCATCGTTATCATCATCATCATGACTAGCATTATTATCTTCATCATGGTCATCATCATCATCCAACTATCATCGTCATTATCATCATGATAAACCCTCAAGGTCGTTCACATCTTGGAGCCAACAATGTTTTTTTGACCGTTGGTACGAATCGTTGCATCATTTGACATTGGATGATTTATAGCTTATAGTGGCGTGTCTATCTTGTGGTTGTTGTTGCTGTGGTTGCTGTGGCTGCTGTGGCTGTGGTTGCTGTGGCTGTTGTGATCTTTGCGATGGTGGTTGTTGTTGTAGCTGTTGTGGTTGTTGATGGTGTTGTTTTTGTGGTTGTTGTGGCTGTATTTATAAATGTTTCTATCAAAAATTTTAGCAATTTATTCTATCTGATTATTTTGATTTTTAATCATTGTCAATGCCCACAGTTCTATCATTTTTTTAAGTTATTAAAATAAAACCGTACTGATATTAGTGTGCATGTGCAGAATTTGAGCTGTGTGTGTTGTGTGTGTGTATGTGTATGTGTGTGTGTGTGTGTGTGTGTGTGTGTGTGTGTGTGTGTGTGTGTGTGTGTGTGTGTGTGTGTGTGTGTGTGTGTGTGTGTGTGTGTAAGTGCGTGCATAACTATCAGCAATAAACACTGATATTTTTTCATACTTAGTCAACTTCTTTCCCGTCTTACTCTCTACATTTCTCTCTCTCTCTCTCTTCTCTCTCTCTTTCTTATATTTTTTATAATTATTTCTACAAAATAAGACAAATAATAAAAATTAACAAGAAAACAATGGAAGACAGGCCAAGAAATAAACGGCAATGACATCAAAGAATAAAATTCTGCGTGGAAACGTTCAATGAACTTCATCGACCTCAACTTTCTCTCAAGAAATTGCGCACGATCACTGTTTGATTTTATTATATTTATCGTTATTAATATTATAATTATAATTAATATTTATTATTATTATTATTATGGTTAAAATTATTATATTATAGCTACCAGCACCAGTTGCCAGCTACCAGTTATTATTATTATATTATAGCTTCAAGGTCGAAGTTTGATGTGGTTTTTATTACATTTTATTATCAGAGGCAAAGAGCAATGGCAAAAGACCCTCTTGAAACTCTTTTTCCAAGTTCCTGGTATCTCCCACCCTTGTTGAGCACACACCACATTATTATCTTCCTCGTCATGTCCATCCCATGTCCACTTTGGAGTGGGGTGATTAATTCGGAGAAATAGGAGGAAAGGCTGTAATGATATTAACGTTTGCCTCATGATTGATGGGTGGTGATGTGGTGGTCGACTGATGATGAATGAGTACGGGTGAAAATTATGATAATAATGGTGGTGGTGGTGGGGATTATGATAATGATACAAATACGCTTACACACACACACACTTTCTCACACGTATATATAAGCACACACGCACACAAATATACACATGTAATTCGCACAAAAAAACAAATTTAAAAGAACAAAAAGAATAAATTTTTTTGAACAATTCACTTAATTCAACTCATTTACTTAATGAAAAAAAGTAAATTCTGTCAGTCAACAACTTTTTTGTAAGACATTTATTCCCCACAAATATATACATAGAGCATTAACAATCACATTACGCTGTACGTTTTGACAAACACTGCAATGTTTTAAATTCATGATAAATTAAGTTTATTATTTTTAAGATTTCTCTTTTTTGTAGGGCATCAACAAGAAACACACAATGTTGGTGTAAGTGAATGCACGTGAATCAAGGCATTACGTACATTTTTAAGCACCTATTATAATAGGACTGATATGACATAATACAATTTTTAGTTTAATTTGCTTAATTGAAAAGTTATAATTTTATTATATCATCAACTGAACAACAGAGCAAACAGCATTCTTCATTTCACATAGCCCTCATATCATCTTTCCACTGTTTCAAGTTCAAGTAAACAGAAAAATTCAACAAAACATGCCCGCCTTCGCTACTCAGCTGGTCTTTGTGCCAATCATTTTTCTGGAGATCCGTTCTTGTGTTGATGTGAAATGTCAGTGTATTTCATCCTACATAACCATCACCATATAAACACATCGTCATAAGAACATCCCAACAATATAATCACCATCACCATCACGTGAACATCATTGTACATCATACTTCCCATTGTTTGGACAATTGCGGATGCTGGCAACAAATTTAAACTTACCGCCGGAACTACTAAAAGTTGCAACCTTTTTACAATGCCTCTATCCATCTCTCTTTCTCTCTCTCTTTCTCTCTCTCTTTCTCTCTCTTTCTCTCTCTCTCTCTTTCTCTCTCTCTCTTTTTAACATTGGAAAATAAAATATATTTCTCCCAGGCGCAACTAAATCATTTTGAAAGACTACATTGAAAACTCAGAGAAAGAGAAATGCATAACCACGAAATGATTTATTACGAATTCATTGATTGAATTGTCCAACAATTTTAATCCAAGTCCGGTTTCAGTTAATTAAGTTGATAATTTATTATCCATGGATCGATAAAAATGGGGTTAATTGAGTTGCATTTGTCTGTGTGCATGTGTGTGTGTGTGTGTGCGTGCGTGTGAAATTTAAAAAAATTAGTAATGTTCATTTAACAAAAATTTATATTTCAAATTTCGATTTTTCAATTTTGAAAAGTTACTACTAAGTACATATTTTAATAGGTAGCTCTGACAGTAGGAATGCCATTATTTGCGTTGTTGTTAACGTGTGCTAACCTGGTTCAAGTGCTGTCCAGTCTATCCTAAAGTAAAAAGTTATCTGTGCATATAATGTAGTGTGCACTTAAACACTTATAAGTATTTCTGCATGTTACATCGTCTTGATATGGCACTAATATTTGAATTTAACTAAGTCACTATAAGTTTGCAAGCCTCTCTGCTTGTATAAAAGTTAGAAAAAAAGGAAAAACTTGTTTTCTTGTTTTCTGTCTACTTCTTAAATATATTATTCATCTTTTACCAGCTTTTCGTCATGATTTAGTCTTGACATTGTTATCAATAGGCGCAGCTGAAAAGATTCTAATCTCAATTAATTTCAAATCTCAGTAAGAATAATCTAAAGATTTTTGATCTGGTTGAATGTAAATTATCCAAAATAAAATGCATGCAAGAGGGATAAGTTTACATAGATTGTGTATAAAAATAAATTGTTTATAAACAAATATCCAAATTCCTCCCTTTCTTTGTTCTGGATTGCAGCGTGTGTGTTCGTTATCTTTCTTTAAGAAAATGTTTTTGTTCAAGTGCATATTATATGCACCAAAGGCTTTGTCACTATTAATAATGATTTATATAATTGTATGATTGTTTGTCTGCCTCTGTATGTGTGTAGGGTTGTGTGTATGAGAAAGTGAGAGAAAGAATGTGTGTGGGTATGTGTGTGTGTGTGTATGTGTGTGTATATGTGTGTGTGCGTGTGTGCGTGTGTGTGCGTGTGTGTGTGTGTGTAAGAGAGAGAGAGAGAGAGAGAGAGAGAGAGTGTGTGTGTGTGTGTGTGTGTGTGTGTGTGTGTGATCGATTACGTGCTACAAATTGAGAGGTTTGTTGATTGCTGTATTACAAATGATTGATTGATGCTCAACTTTTCAAATTATTCACATCTGAAGTTTATTTCAATTTTTACTTTTGGAAATATTAGTTTTAGTAAATAAATAAATTCTAATGTTTTTAGAATATTTTTTCGGTATTTATTGATTGACAAAATTGTCATTTACAGATTACAATTGATCACTTATGTACGCTTTAATTTTCAAAAAACAAAATTTCACATAGAATCATTGCAGATACTTTTTGTGATCCTCTACTACCTGCCTCCAATAAATTATATGGCTGACACAATTACAGATCATCAAACGATGCAGCCATCCAGTGAACGAGCACAGTCTGGATATAAATGGTCTTTGGTCAGTGGTCAGTATATGGTCAGTGGATCGGAAGAAATCGGTTATCGATCATGTTGACTGCCACTTCGATATGCAACTGATCTCTAGGTACTTTTCTCATACCCATATTTTGTGTTATTTTTGTTTCAATAGTTGAGCATTATTTTAAGTTTGTTAGTTTAAGTTAGGTGGCTGGCAAATGTGTCATTTGTCGTCTATGATTCCTTCAAGGAATAGTTTATTTTTGTTTGAAATATTTGTAATAATTTTAAAAAAAGAATAAGGAAGAAAGAGAGAGAGAGAGAAAGAGAGAGAGGAAAAAGAGAGAAGAAAAAGAGAGAGGAAAACAGCAAACAAAGCAGATTGAATGATCTGATATAGACCAGAAAAAACATACATCTTTCTGGAACGAGAATTCCAATCATTTCGATACCCAATGTTGTTGTGGAAATTGTGACAGCAGTGATTAAGGATGTAAAACATCATTAATAAAAAACATAAAACGTCAACTCTACAAATTTTAATGACATCTTTTATTATTTTACCATAATTAAAGACATCAGTTACTGAATGTTATATAAGCGTGAGAAAAAGTTTAAAAATTTATTAAAAATGTTCAATTTTTAGTCAATCAATTGAGAACATTTGCAAGTTGACGTCGTTGTTTTTGAGAACCAACCAATAGAAGATAGTGCGTGTCTGTTGTTTGCAATATTCTCAGACCTGTGGTCGAAACAAAAACCGGTAGCAAAAACTGGTAGTTTAATTAATGGCTGGTGAAGATTTCTGTTGCTGTCCCATTGTTAACTTACATAAAAAATATCTCAATTTGATTGGCTTATTATTTGAACCGTTAAGTAGAGCGGGCGACATATTATCTGATGCTATCGCTCGCGACGCTTCACGTTGTTTTTCCTGGACTGATTGCGGGACATCTGTCTCACGATATCTTTGTATCTATACAACTATGCAACTATGCAACTACTTAACAACATGCAGTGCAAGACAGTGACTATTCTGCTCATAGCCGGTCAACAAACTTAAGGTGCTAACTAATTAACCTAATCACTAATAAAAGTCAATTCTTAGGTGATTTTTTAACTCAATAGTTTTCCACAAGTAAATTTTTAGTAAAATTATAGTTCTTTATCTCTCAATAACTGACTGTGGTACACGAAAAAAGTTTGTGGTTCAATTAACTAAGTACTTATCCAGCAAAAAATCATGTTATTCTAACTTTAAGTTTTAAGAAATGGAAGTAGTTGACAAAAATATCAAATTATCTTATAACGTGTGTGTGTGCGTGTGTTTGTGTGCGTGTGAGTGTACGTGTGCGTGTGTATGTGTGCCAATCTCGTGAGGGACCAATTGAAAACTACTTCAAATTACCAGGTTATGCTGTAATGTTATTTAGACTAAAATTGTGTTGTGTTACTTTCAAATGTTAGAATCTGCATTTTTAAACATTGATGGTAGGTAAATCCCCACTGGGTTTAATGGGTGTACCATACGCAATGTGGAGTTGATTCCGATATGTTATCTGGTGTTTTCGGACCAAATTCATCATCATACGCACATCAAAGAAGCTAACAATTTTGAAATTTTGTTTTTATGTCAGCTTTGTAACAATTCGCCAGCTGTGAAAAGAATAGTGAACCAGTTTAATTTCTAACAAATTGGTTCAAAATGTAGATTTTTTGAAATATGAATAAGTATTTATAATTATTTTATTTGCGTGCGTGCGTGTGTGTGTGTGTGAGTGTGTGTGTGTGGTGTGTGGTGTGTGTGGTGTGTGTGTGTGTGTGTGTGTGTGCGTTAGGTGTGTGTGTGTGTGTGTGTGTGCGTTAGGTGTTCTATCATATTTCATTACCATGGTTTAACAATCCAATCTAACATTTGCATAAATATTGCTCTATTGACTGATGCAAATGATTGTTCTCACTATTGTCAGAAAACAATTTTCGACTTTTTTTATGTTTTAAAAATCAAAAAAAAAACAAAAAAGTAATTTACGGTCACAAAAATATTAATTGCATAAGATGAAGAAATATTTATGAATTAAAAATTCAAGTAATAATAGACATTCTCTAGCTTAATGTAACTGTACTTCATTTCATAACACGCACGGGGTATTAGCATCGTTTGATGGTAGGTCCATATTGATCATTGATTGATCAGTCATTGATTTAATGTCTCCCTGCTTAGGTTCATTCACGGTGGTTATCAGCGGTTCTTGTGATCATTAACAGTTCTTTAAACATGAAATTTCAGGCATGATTAGAGCCAAATTGAAAAAAGTTTCCAAAATGGGTTGAGGAAGAGATAAAGATCATTTTGAATTCATGACGTTCATTTCGATGTGTTTAAATGGGGATTTATGCCAACAATTTTTAATTGAATCTTTACTGATGAAAATGTATTGTATGAAATGGAAAATGTATACATTTTTTATAAAAAAAAAACACCAAGTCGCATCTAGTATAATAATTACACACACACACACGCACACAAACAAACAAACACACACAAACACACAGTCCAACACTGAAAAACTAAATGAAACAAAGATCGCCAGTTCAAGCATTTTTGTAAACTTCTTACATGAAGAATAAATACAAAAAAATTAAAAATAAATTAAAAAAATAATTTGACTTTTTCACACGGGTTTGAATGTTTGAATTTGAATTTCAAACTTCAAATTTGAAGATGTTTTAGAATGATATAAGTCAAATTTTATAACAGAATATATATCTCGATTGTTTTTCACCACTAAGTTTATAATATTATGCTATTGAAAATTATATTTGTATTAATAAGCTGACACAACTCAACAGTGTAACGACTTAACGTTATTACATGGTAGTTAATGTTCTCGTTATAATAATTTGTATAGATGTTTACTTATAAAGGCTGAGAAGAGACGATATTTGGTGCAATATTTGATAAAATCTACCAAATTTTTAGCTCAATCGTCAACTTTCAAAAGCTTAATCTTCATATGTATGTGTATGTATTTGTGTATAATGTATGTATTGACGTGTATATACATACCAATATATACGTATTCAAATCCATTGATAAATATATAATAGTAAATAAATAATGGAATGTGCGGCGTGTATTTAAATTGATTTAATTGATAGGATTAATTGATAGATAGATAGATAGATAGATAGATAGATAGATAGATAGATAGATAGATAGATAGATGGATGGATGGATGGATGGATGGATGAATGGATGGATGGATGGATGGATGGATGGATGGATGGATGGATGGATGGATGGATGGATGGATGGATGGATGGATGGATGGATGGATGGATGGATGGATGGATGGATGGATGGATGGATAGATAGATAGATAGATAGATAGATAGATAGATAGATAGATAGATAGATAGATAGATAGATAGATAGATAGATAGATAGATAGATAGATAGATAGGTAGGTAGATAGACATAATTGATATATATATATATATATATAATAAAGATATAATATATATATATATATATATATATATATATATAATAAAGATGTAATAGCCATTCAGATAATATAGAGACAATAACATGTATATGTTATATAGACCCAATAGACACATACATATATAGGCAATGATCTGAAAACATGCATGACGTTAATTTGTGGTGTCTTCCAATGTTCTTCATAGGTTTGTAAGTCTCTGAATGTTTTACAAAGTTCTCCCTTCAGTTTCGGTTGCTGTCTGTCGGCGACGAATGATTTTTAAATAGTATTTTATATCCATGCTTTATTTGTGTATGTTGAAAATTTAGGAGATAAAAAAAAATTGAAAAATTTATATTGGTGGAATCATTTTGAATGATTAATAATTTAAATCCTATAATAACTAACTAGAACTATCTGTGATTTAACGTTTATGTATTTTAATAAATATTAAAATAATAATTAATAATAATAGCAATACAGCAATAATAATAATAATAATAAACTAAAAGTAGTTAAAAATTGAATGAAATTTGTTAAAATAAAAGGTAACTGAAGTTGTGAGAAGGATTTATTAATTGTTAAAAACGTCGTTATTGTTTGGAATGAAAGTGACACATTCAATTTAATGTAATGAAAATTTCTATGAAAATAAAATAATTTGTATAAATAAACTAATTTAAATAAATAATATTAAGACAGAATTGAAATATATGAAATATAAATAAGACGACTTTCTTAAAATTCGTGTTCATAAGAAGATATAGGAGCTATTGCAAGTATGTATGTATTTATGTATGTATGTATGTATGTGTGTTTGTTTGTTTGTTTATTTATTTGTTTGTGTGTGTATGTCTATGTCATCTTCCTTAGCATTATTTCATCTATTCATTATCAAAATGGTTATCAATGCATAATTATTTCGTCATCATCATCGTCATCATTGTTGCGACATATTTAAATGTTTGAGTTATTATCATAATTTATTCAAATTTAAAATCGTCATCATCTGGCCATAACATCATTTAATGTTATTAACATTTCAGCACATCACAGTTCATAGCAACATCACAATTGGTTGTACAATTCGTATCAGCCTCAGTCAACATTGTTGTTGATGATGACTGCAATTCATTTGAAATCATCATCACCATCGTCATCACAATCATTATTCCTATTATCATTATTATCGTCATCATCGCTTAATCCTATGTTAAAAATCTTTATTTCTTGTTTCACTTTTTCATATTTGAAATCATCATAATCTTAATCATTTCATCACATTTGGTGCTGGTCATTACGAATAAGTTTTCCGTTGTTGCTAGTGATGTTACTGTTGTTGTCGTAATTATAGTTTTATGTCAATGTTATTCTTTTGGCTTCATGTTGGATGCTCATGCGTTGTCTATCTGTCACTCGTACGCGTAACGTTATCAATATTTAATATCCGTTCTATAATTGTACTGCGTAAGTTAGCGAATCCTTACGTGCACAAATGTGTGTGCATGTTTGTTTATTTGTTTGTTTGTTTGTTTGTGCGTGCGTGCGTGCGTGTGTGTGTCTGTGCTGTGTAATAACTTACTAATTTACTTGCTTACTGATACTAAAGAATATGATCAAATTCTTGCTTGTACGTATGCAGTCGCACGTGTTAAAATATCATTAAGGAACATTTAATGTTAACTAACACATTTCAATAACGATATAACATTGTATAACGTTAATAAAACATCACGTTCTGCGAAATACGTTGAAATGAATGTCATTGTCTTTTCATTTCATGAATGAATGAGTGGCGACTATATAAGATTTCTATGAATATCTTACGTATTTTTCAGAAGTATCAACAACACATTCACACACATACACACACACACACACACACGCACACACTGCGTGCGTCGTGTAATGGGCGGGGATACCTTAGCATTGGAAGACCGGGGATACCTTAGCATTCAAAACCGTAATTCAAAATCTTTGGGGTTTGAACTATACACCAGCTTGCCGCTAAATGCATTTGATAAAGTTGCAAAGGCTAATTTTAATAAAACGCTTTCGTTTATATTTTCAATTTGAGAAAAGTGAAAAATATGAACGATAGAAAACTAATTTGCGAATGCTTGTAAGAATTGTTCTAAAAAAAACATAATGAAAAAATTATTCAACAAACAAAAATATAATTAATAATATATTTTAAATACAAAAAAAGTCAAAAAATGTATTTAAAATACCAAAAAAATGTCGAAAACAGTTTAAGGGTTGTTTGTGGAAGTTGTTTGATGAGAAGCATCATCTTGCTTGATGGATGTTTGCAGTGGCCAGCCAACAATTTCAAAATGTTTGCCCAATACTTCAATCACAAGCAATCATGGTGACGCCATATCAGCGGGTCATTAGTTCCTATTATTCATTACCTCTAACTGAATATACAAGGTGTGTGTGTGTTGTGTGTGCTGTGTGTGTGTGTGTATGTGTGTGCTTATGTAAGTGTGTATATGTGCGTGTGTACGTGTGTGTGCCGATATTGAAATGTATATGATTTTAATATATTTGTAAAATACATATTTAGACACCTATACACGCACACACATACACACACTCACACACACATATACATATAATACACACAAAGACGCACACAGACAAATATATATACGAAATATTGTCACAAATGTTTACAGTGCGTTAGTATCCACCGAGTTTTCAAATTGAAACTTTTCTGACGGAAGTAAGGTTTTGTATTTTTTGACGTTTAAATATTTACTTCTGTTTGAAAGGCTGTCTGCGTGTGTGTGTGTGGTGTGTATATATTTGTGTGTGTTGTGTGTGTGTGTGAGTGAGTGTGTGGGGAGGTGTTTGTTTGTGTTTATTATTTGAATCTTTTTTGAATAAAACTTGTTGTCTATGGCATCATAGATGGCGATGGTGAAGTATCATGAAATCAAAAAAACGTACATAATATCACACGAGCATGTTTACAAATGGTCCCAAAGTCAGGCAAACTTGTTCACTCAGAAGCAAATATGTTTACAAATAAACATGCAAACAAACAGACCAATAAGTGAACAAAACAAACAATGTAATATATGAACATGCAAACAGTGTAATATGTGAACAAACAAACAAACCGTGTAATACGCAAACAAACAAACAAAAAGTGTAATATGTAAACAAACAAACAAACAGTGTAATACTTAAACAAACAAACAAACAAACAAACAGTGTAATACGCGAACAAACAAACAAACAGTGTAATATGTGAACAAACAATGTAATACGCAAACAAACAAACAGTGTAATATGTGAACAAACAAACAAACAGTGTAATATGTGAACAAACAAACAAACAGTGTAATATGTGAACAAACAAACAGTATAATACGTGAACAAACATTGTAATATGTGAACAAACACAGACGCATAATTAAACTGAGATATAGTTGATGTTAAAAAATTTTTCAAATTTTTAACAGCTTTATGCCTTGTGACAGCGTGGCACCACTAAATATTGCTCATATTCATAGCTTTGGTTTGCTTTGAAAATAAAATAGGAGTGAAATAGTGAAAGAATAAAGAGAGAGAGAGAAAAAAAGAGAGAGAGAGAGAAATGAATAAAAATTAGGAGAGCATGTGACTTACGCTAAAGCTCATTAACAACAATATCATTCTGTCAATCGTCCGTTTATTCATTCATTTCTACCCAATTTTACATTTTTTAAAATTTTTTTCACTTTCATTTGTTTGTTTTTTTGTTATTTTGTTCCAATAATTTTAACATTATATTTTGCGTCCACGTGTGCATTTTCGGTCAGTTCAATCATGTGTTTCGTTCAAATGTTCAATCAGGCATGACTAACCAGACAACTGTACAAAAGATGGCTAGCTCTTCGTTTACTCATCTCTTTCCATATCAACTTTTCTTGCTTGCTCTTATGGAAATGTATCTTTGATCCTTCCTGTGTCTCTCTGTGTGTTTGTATGCTGATAAGAATGCTTTTAAGCTAATAAAATCATCTCCAAATAACTATTAGTTAATTAATTAATTTATTTATTCCGTCATTCATTCATTCATTTATTCATTCATTCATTCATTCGTTCGTTCGTTTATTCACTCCTTCATTTCGTCCACCTCATCTATACTGTCCGTTGAACATCGTCGTCAAAGATTTTACACACACGCGACTGCCAATTTATTTTTAAATTAATTTCGCTCGCTTTGTTCCCCTTAATTTACAACAAACATTTCCACAGAATTCTGCATGCGCAGTTTCAACTGCGTTTGTGCTATTCGGTGAATGCAAATACATTAGTGTATATATATACACACAAACACACAAACACACACACACACACACATACACATTTACAACACTTTTTACCAAAAATTTTTTATTCTTTAAATTAAAATGTATGCTCGAATTTAGTTTTTCTTAAAAATTTTAGTTAACTTTTTGAGAGCATTGTTCTTGGTCGCATAATCACCTTAACTGTTGCTTGCTTGCTCTGTTCAAAATCACACAACTTGTTTTTCAGATTTAAAGCTCGCAACAAATGAACAAATATCCAAACAGCTGAAATTGCGAATTAACATTAATATACTTATAAAATAATTAAAAATGTTTCATCTACATGCCCACCAAGTTTATTATTTAAAATTAATTAAGGTTGTTACTGTGTGTCCAACAACAAGAAATGTGATTCACTCGAGTTACTAACATTAAAAAAGTAAAAAATTGTTCATACATTACATTTTAATCAAAGAACTTTATAGCAGATAAAACTGTATTTTTTTTATACTTTTTTAACAACAGAACTTTCATTAAAAAAACCAACAAAAACTGAGCAGACGAGCATTGTGCCCTGCGTTAAAGTGCAATAAAAAATTATGCTCTCATTTATTGAGGAATGCAAGAAAAAGACAGATGAAACATACAAGTTGTTGAAGATAATAATACAACACACACATACACATACACACGCACGCATACACACGCACGCACACACAGCAATAGTATCTCTAAACTTTGTATTCGTTGTGAAACAGCATGGCACTCTAAGTTCAAATTCTTCTCAAGCTGAACGGGGTGGATGTTAAAATAGCGCTAGAAAATGTGATAACGATCAATCTTATAACAATAAACAGTGCAGGGCGTTCATCATATTCGCCGGAACCTCAAAAGTTAAAATCGAGAGTTCGTTGGAAAGTCTATTTTTAAACTTCGGAATAACGGGATTAATTTCATTTAATGCTCGCTTCAAGCAACGAATTCATGCAGTGAAGTTAAAAATTTATTTGAGATATGAAATCTAACAAACTTTTTTCATAAAAAAATTGTAAAAATCATCCATAAAAACATTTTAAAATTACATTTTCGCAAATAAAAAAAAATTTTGAAAAGTTAAACTTCATTGGAGAAAAAGTGTTTGAAACCGTATAAATCACATTAGGATGATCAAGATCATGATTAATTGTAAACCCAAACTTTTACACTAGTAGCAGCAATAGTAGTGGTTGAAGTAGTAGTAGTAGTTGTTGTAGTAGTAATAGTAATAAACAAAACAAAAGAATAAACTGAACAAATTCTATTAAGAATGCCCTTCAAAAATCCACAACAGCCTAAGTTCAAACTTATTAAATTTAAATTTCATTAAAGCCAGGATATTTAAAAATTTTTAATTTTTAAAACTAAAACGATAACAAATTTATGGACTTTTGTTATTAAATATTTTTTTCTATTTTTAACAAAGTTTACAAATATTTTTCATTTGTAAAAATACTCTAACAATTTTTTGTATCAGTGTTGTACACAGTGGGAGTAACTACATTAGAATATCTATTAGAAATTATTTTCCTTCATATCACATGAATGAATAAAATAATGGAAAAATTGATGAATGAATGAGTGAATGAATGAACGAACGAACGAACGAACAAACAAACAAACGAACGAACGAACGAACGAACGAATGGATGAACGAGTGAATGATTGAATCAACCAACGAATGAAATTTTGTAACATGATTATAGTTAAAGGTTAAAACAATTTCTAACGCTTTTATATGGAAACAGATGTAAATGTCTTATGCGTATGTACGAGCACATGTGTGCGTGTCCTTGTGCGAGTATTTAGACACATGTGTAACACGTTTTTAACAGCATTCAAATTGCTGATGCTGAAAAATTACTTGACCTTAGCTTAGCTTAAATGTTTGTGACATTTTGTTATCGAGTTCTTAGAAGTTTAGGCATACCACGGAAGTCTGTGTCATTAATTACAATAATATATTTAACATATAACGTTCGACAATTTCAAATGAAGCTTGATAAATTTAACAAAATGGAAAACAACAGTCAGTTTTTAATAGAGATCAACAATGCGTGCTGAACTGAACCTCTGCAGCCTGAAACAACATGAACCTGGTTCATAAGCGTTCACTTTCTATATTCAAACATACCGTCTACATGTACTGCTTGGTTCGTGTTTATCATTCTAAAAAATTATGTTACAACAATTTGCACCGATGTATAAAGACATGAAAAGCGCCAGGCTAGAACTCAAAACGTAGTAAAAAAAACAACAACACGAAACCTCATTCGAAAGCCATAACAACAACCAATGTTCACGTAGATCAACTACAAAACACTAACAACGACAACAAAAGCCAACAACAACAACATACAACAGCCCAACATTTAGTTGGAATAAAGGGAACACAAACACAAATACGCTATTCTTGGCATGATTTATCCACATGATGATGCACGACTTAACAGCTCGTAAAACATTTGACACCTTAAGCCATTGCTACAACCAGCAGATTTTTCGTCATTATCGCCAATGTTGGTATTACTACAATTACAACCACTCTTCGTAACAATACCGGCAATACAATTATCATCATACTGCTACTACTGGGGCAGCATTCTTATCGACGTATGAAAACACTGTTTATAACAACAGACACAAAACACATGTGTTCATTATTGTCTTCCTTTTTATTTTTTCATATTCATCATCACACATTATTCGTCATCATCATCTTCATAAATGATCTGCAGCAATAAAACAGATAATGATCAACCATCCAGCAAGCCAACAATCAGTCAACAACCAACCAACTAAACAACAACAACCTACCACAACCAACTAACCTCTAAACAACTAGCAAACAAACAAACAAGCGAACTAAACACCGCATTGCAACCATCAAACACAAATGTTACAGATGATGACGATAGTGATGAATGTGTACTCTACAACAACTTGTTCGTTGATCTATTATTATTATTATCATTGTTTACTTCAAATCTTCGAGTGATTTTTTTCATATTTTTTATTCTCACGATCTCAATAAAAAAAACAACAGCAGAGAACAGCAAACATTGCAAACGCGTGCTCCACCATCACCAACGAACAACGAAATAAAACTGGCGCACCTTAACAATGCCGTCTCCATAACTTTTATAGTTAAAGACAAACAAAAAAGAAAGCGTATACACTTGTGTGAACCTATGAACAAACAAACATACATTAATAGAAATAGGAACAAAAAACTTATAACCATGCAAACAAACACACTTATAAACATAAAAAACACAAACATACAATGGTTCGCAGTTGACAAACATACAAAAACAAACAAATATACAAACATACATCAAACAAACGAACAAACAAATATACAAACAAACGTTTATAAATACATACAAACAAACAGGCAAAAGTACCCATATGTTCATACGTTGAAACAAATAATTATACTATACAAGTAGTCTTGTAAAAAACTAAATGAAACAGACGCGTACAATACAATACACGTCACAGCAAGCATACAAGTCAGCGGTCACACGCATCTAAAAATAAACAAACAAATTTATTCAGGCATATTAAAATACGTATACACATAAATACGCACATACGTGCGTACTCACATAGGTACATACGTACACACAAAGGTACATGAGTACCAAAACACAGGTTATACAATATACAGTACACATGCACTTGCAAAACTCAAAACAACCTCCAACCAGAAACAAAATGAAAAAAATAGTTTATTCATGAGTTGGCTGGTTGGCTGTTGCGCGCGGATGGCTCGATGAAGTTCACGCATCAGTTAGAAGTTACACTGTGATACCTCTTCGTCGCTTCGTAACGTGAATTCAAAATGTGTTTATAAAACATATCTACGAATTTAAGAAACATAGAAAAAGTTACTAACACACATTAGCATTATTAGCAGCCCGCATATTAAAACACATAAACAAATGTATCCATACCCCAACCACAAGTAGCAGATGATCCATTCATAAACACGAATTTATGCTCTGCACAGTTTTGTACCCCCTACACAAACACATGTGATCATGCAATATCAGGGTCTACGTTGTAGGCATATCATAACATTTTTTATGTTTCTCACATGTTTTATAAGCAGATGAACTTACGGAAAAGATGCGTGTGTGTGTATGTGTTTATGTGTGTGTTTGTTTGTGTGTGCGTGTGTGAGTGCGTGTGTGTGTGTGTGTGTGTGTGTGTGTGTGTGTGTGTGTGTGTGTGTGTGTGTGTGTGTGTGGTTGCGTGTATATGCAATTGGAGTACTTACCCTTGTAACGTCTGTCTGCATATATGAGCATATATCCCACTTGAGGTTAGTTGTGTTTGCACATGTTTGTATATAACCAGCACATAATTTTGTAATGTTGTGTAAAATTGTTTCGAATACATGTTCTTATGCACTTGCATTTTATCNGGTATTTTACAATTATTACGATAACAAAGTAAGAAGAGCTACAACAATGACTTGAGCGAGTGAGCAATGTTAGCATGCTTAGCATCGTCGTAATCATCATCTTCATCATCTTCATCATCATCATCATTATCCTCATCATCATCATCATCATCGTCGTCGGTGTTTACATTATCATCCTCATCATCATCATCATCATCATTATCATCATCATTGGTGTTTACCATCACCATAAAACGTGGAAAAACCGTTTTTTTTTTATTTTTGTTTTTCAAATTTTTTAAAACCTGTTAATCTGCAAACTGCAATCAAGTTCAGGATCATCTTAATCATCATGTAACTAACATTGTAAGTGTTATTATTATTATTACCGTTATTAAGTTTTATTAATAATATTTTATACTATTGTTAGTAGTAGTGCTACTGCTACTGCTGCTGGCTGCTACTACTGCTACTACTGCTACTACTGCTACAACAACAACAACTACTACTATACTACTACTACTACTACTTTACTACAACTTTATCTGACTGACATACTGACTACATACAAACATACACACACACATACATACAGACACACAGACATTCAAAACGATACATTCACAACACACATACACACGCACACATACAAACACGTACGTAGAAACACACAACAAAGGTACGAAGTCGAACGATGATTTATTAATGTAATTGGCAGCGGATAGACCGGTGAGTAGTTAGAGTTATTTTACGTGATATTACAAATATATATGAGCCATAAATTAATAAATATCGAAAATCTAATAAATAAAAACTGAAGCAACGAATTTATATTATATATATATAATTTCAAATCTTCTTATTTATTTGTTCGTTTATTAATTTATTTCTTTATTCACTTAGTAAGTTCAGAATTGCATACACGAAACTTATAACATAAGTTTTATAAATAAACATTACAGAATAAGCTGCAGGACACATGCTATCATCAACACACATACACACACAAACACATACACACATACATAAACACACACATACACACATACATACACACATACATACACGCACATCCAGGCAGTAACACATATGTGCAAGTAACAGATAAAGACGATAACAACCGTGGGATATTTTAGCAACCAATAACAAACAATTGTTTTTAATCGATACACCACCGTATAAAACTGTACAATTAAAAGTGTACACATATGCATGTACTGTGTACTATCGTACATACAAGATGTGTACAGTACACACACACCACACACACACACACACAATCGTTGTATCAAATTATATTGATGTTGTTATGAAGCTGGGGATGTGAATCCTTTGAAGGTGGTTCATTTGGCTCCTTCTTGGCCGCTGCAATCTGCTGAATGTCCGTTACTCGAAGTAGCAGAAATTTACGATTCATCAATAAAGTCATTGATTTTGGGTAGCTTGTTGCGACTTTTGTAGTGGCACATGGTTTTAAAGAATGAAACGAATATGTACATTTGATTTAATTGTATTTGCTAATAAAAATTACTGTTTGTTTCCATTAAAATCTGCCAAATTGTGCTTGGTTCAATACACGTGTATATATTTATTATATATATATATATATATATATATATATATATATATATATATATATATATATATATAAGTATAGATTATACATATACGCATTTAGTAAAATTGACTAACTGATACACACATTTACATACATACATAGTAGCATATATGTTTTGGTTTTAACATCCTATAGATATATACGTATGTTTGTAGATATTTAATTTAAAAATCATCAATTTAGATAAATTGAATCATTCAAAGCAAATACATGAAACTCATCAATTTTAATGCCAAACTAATTTAGGTTGTGATTGAATTTTTTGTCTGTTTGCACTTCTCGAAGTAATACAAGCAAGTGTAGCCGAAATATTAGTGGTAGCAGTTGTAGTGGTAGCAGTAATTGGAATAGTAGTTCAGTAGCTGAAAAAGTAACTGTAACAGCGATTTGCAATAGTAATAGTGTTATTAGCAATAGTTGTAATAATAGCAGCCGCAGTAGTAGTAGAGACAATAAAAAAGTAGTTGTAGTATTAGTAGTAGTAGTAGTAGTAGTAGTAGTAGTAATAGTAGTAGCAGTAGTAGTATTAGTAGCAGTAGTAGTAGTAAAGGAAGTAGCGTCATAAACAAGAAGAGCAATTGTAGCCGAAGCAGCAAAGGAAGCAAGCAGCCACAGTGTTTGCTTTATAAGCCATTAAACCTTTAAGATTGATTTCTTGTGGATATTGAACAAATGAAATTGACAAATTTTTATATGTATGTGTGTTTGTTTGTGTGTATGTATGTGTGTGTTTGCGTGTATGTAATGTATGTAAACATGATGTTTGTATATGTGTGCTTGTGTTCTTGTTAATGAACAAACGAATGAACAAAGGAATGGACTAAAGAAGGATTGAATGAAATTGACGAAGGAATAATTATTTTAATTATACTTTATGAAAATTTTAGTTAATTTAAAAATGAAATAAATGATAGGCAGTTATAAAAATAAGTTGAATAAACAAATAAACAAAGCAATTCATTAACATATGAATGAATGATTGAGTGGATGAGTAAAATTGCGAATGAATGAAGGAAAATAATAACGATGAATGAACGAATGAATGAGCCATCAAATGAATGAGTGAACAAACTAGCAAACAAATGAAGAAATTAATGAAAGAATGAATGAATAACTGAAGGAGAGAACAGAACGAACAAATGAATTAATGAAAAAAAACCGAAATATGAGAATGCTGTGGCACATTGAATGATATGATAATACCAAATGAATATACCATAAAATTTATTTATTGACTGCACGAGCGAATCGATATATGTGGCTGAATATTTCATATTTACATCGAGATGAAACGAAACGGAACGAGACGAAACGAAATGATACGAGACGAAACGAAATGAAATATATGTATGTACGTGTGTGTGTAGATTAATTTGAATAAAAAGAATAATAACCTGAAGTTCACTGATCGATATGTATTTGAGAAATAATTTAAATAAATAAATTTGCAGAATTTGCAATTTTAAGATTTAAAAAATTTACACCGGACAAAAACGAACAAGCATGGAGATGATGATTGTAAATGGTTAAATAAAATCGTAAAACAATTCTTTTCTTAGGTGGCGAGGAGGTTATGATGACGAAGATGATGTTGGCCGGTAATGATAACGATTACATTAAAAATCGTGATGATGATGGTGATGATTAGCAGTTGCATCCTAAGGTGAGTAACGACAATTATTTCCATTAAAAATTTCTGTTGCTCCAAGTTTGCGTTACTCCGAAACTGATGGTGTAGGACGTTTTCCGGTCCACAAACAATCAATCTCACACACACACTCTCACACACACACTCATACACAAACATGTACACATGATATAATCTATAATTATTTATATATATATGTATTTATTAATTATTTGTATATATGAGCAAAAGAATGCAATATACAGTCATTTGCACTTCTGTGTCTCATTGTATTGTAACAGCATCTGCACGTGTTTGTTACACATTCAGTTGCTGCTGTTAATGTTAGAAGAAATAAATGCAAGAAGGTTGAGAATAATATGATTGAATAGTTGAATGCATTCTTTAGGAAATTAGTGAAATGTATGTCAGGCATGCATAAATGTATAAAGTGTATATAAGGTATATTTAGGTCACTGGGTTTGTATGTATGCATGTATGTTTGTGTGTGTGTGTGTGTGTGTGTATATATATGTATGTGTGTGTGTATGTATGTGTGTGTATGTATGTGTGTGTGTGTGTGTGCATGCATGTATGTTTCTGTGTTATGTATGTATTATTAACCCGCACTAATTAGGTTCGTATGGTTTGACGCTTTTAAATCAAAAGCCGTCAGTGCGTTCAATATGACGGAGATGATGGAAATGACAACGATGATGATGATGATGATGATGACGACGATGATGATGATGAGGATGATGATGATGACGACGATGATGATGATGATGATGACGATGATGATGATGATGACGACGATGATGATGATGATGAGGATGATGATAGTGATGAGGGTGGTGGTGATAATGATGATAGCTGAAGACGCCGACAACGGTAGATCACGAAATTAACAGTGATTCACTTTCGATGGAATAACACAAATTACGGGCAGACAAATTTTTGTAAGTGTTCATGATGATGACAATCACGGTGACAATGATGATGATGATGACGATGATGAAGTTAATGATGATGACGACGATGACATGATGATGACTATGACATGATGATGGCGATGACGATGACAAAGTCACCCACTGTTAGAATAAAACTTAGATGACGTTAATGATGACATTAGAGTGTCCATTCACATGGTCCCTGCCACACAGCTTTCGCCGCATAACATCAATGTCATTATTATCATCTTCGTCACTATTCATTAAGTATGATCATTAACTCGAGATCTGTTGATGCAATCAGATGGGAGATACAATTAGCTTTATAATTATTCGTTGCTCTCGTTATCTTCATTATCTTATTCTAAACATAATTATCTTAATTATTATATACAATTACGCGTTCGTTTGTTTGTTTGTTCATTCTTTCATTCGATAATTGTTCGTTCGTTCGTTCATTCTTTCGTTCGTTCGTTCATTCATTCGTTCATTCTTGTTTATGATCTTTTATAATTTTATAGCATGGTTTCGCACAAATGTATGTTTTTTCATCCCAAATGAACGAATGAATGCTTTTGCATAAGGATAATATCAATTTTAAAAACTCAACTCTAGTGTCTACCCAGACAGACCAGGATTGTTTCATTAACATTGTTGGAAAATAAATTGTAAGTGAGATCAAAGTCAACATTTGAATATTTGGAAAAGTTCTAAAATTCTCAACAACAGAAATTTGTTTAACATTTGTTAACCGCCTGTTATTCATTATCGCAAAGTTATTTTGGGGCAATTTAAAAAAATATTAAACAAAACTGTTCTTCTTATTTAAAATTCATTGTTTCGTTTTGTAGTAGAATCGTCATCTTCAAACTATTGTTCCAAAGTTTTTGAACGTTTATCAAACTTTGAAAATGTAAGCAAAATTTATCATTTAATTAATTCGGGATAATAAAAAAATAGCTAAACACTACCAGATGGTAATGTCCGTAGCATTTGCATGTATGTGTAAATATGGGACGACACGCCGTGTTGTTTGATAATAAATAATACTATGTATCTTCTGTCTATGATATGATATTAACGTTATTTATCTACTTTATGTTATTTCTTATACCGTAAGACCGTAATTGTGTGTGTGTGTGTTTGTGTGTGTGTGATTGTATGTGTAAAAAGAAAGAGAAAGAGAGAAAAAAAAAGAGAGATAACTTTAATTTTACATTGACTAGCCCATCATATTATTCCCATTATGAGCCATACTTAGAAGCTGGAATACTCATCCTAATTCTATTTTATGGAGAGAAGAATCAAGTCTTAAAGATATAATAACAACGCGAATGCTTCTCGAGCTATAGTTCAATTTTTATACTGGAACTTGTTGATTGTAAGTTATGTGGTCATTCATTTTAAGATCATCACACGTTGAAGTAAGCAGAGCAGGAAGAACAGGCATTTTAACCATTATTTAAAAACAACAACAACAATAATAATAATAATAAGGAGAAAAAGAAGAAGATGATGATGATGAAGAAGGAGAATATCGATGATAATAAATATTAATAATCATAATTATTATGATCATCATTACCAGCGAACGTGACAGACATATTACACTCATCGAAGCAGATTATCTTCTTGTTATAACGATTATCATCTATCTAATCCCAGACCATAAATTTGCCGTTATTAATTTTATTATTATTCATTGTTTTTTATTATTGATATTGTTGTTGTTTTTCATTTCTTTTTCTTTTTCTTCTTATGTTATTATTATTATCATTATTTTATGACTAGCATAATTGCGCTCGATACCCACTGTTTCGACAAAATGGCAATAACATAACAACAAGCCAAACAAACAGAAAATTGAAAATAACAATGGGGAGGTAGATATTTGTGAATAAACAAGCAAGAAAGAAAGAGAGAGAAAGAGAGGGAGGGAAAAGAGAGATAGATAGATAGAGAGAGAGAGAGAGAAAGAGAGAGAGAGAGAAAGAGAGAAAGAGAGAAGACAGGGAAAAAAGAAATTGAATAGATATAGATATACCCGTAGAGAGAAAAAGAGACACATACATAGAGATACTATTATATCTAAAACTTACTGATTAGACATTCATCACTGTTGTGTCAAAATGCTAACTAACTATCTCTATCTACTTGTTGGTTTGTAAGCTTATTTATTTGTATTGGCTCAATGTATGCCTTTTATGTTTGTATGCCTCTGTTTGTTAGTTATGCGTAGCGTCAATAAGCCTGTCAAAATCAACGTGAGTTTGTTGAATAGTTGAAAGAATCATTCACTAGCTCTGCGATTCAATTGTCAAAGTTGATGTCATTTTTTCTTGCTGATGTTGTTGTTGTTGTTGACATTTCTGTTTTGTTGCTGTCTGAGATGAATTGTTGTTTGTGATTGCGTGCTGTTACAACATCAATATTCTGCGTTTGCTGTTGCGTGTTGTTATGACGATGTTGTATCGTATTTCTCCCGTTGTTTATGCATGTTGTTGCTGTTTTTTGCCACTGTTGTCTATGTGGAGTATTGTTTATATGTGCTGTTGTTAATGTATTTTCTAGCTTAAATTTGCTATTTTGACTTACGCCGATGTTTATTTGCAGTGTTTTTTTTTTATTTTGACTTGTTTTTATACGTGTTGTAAATGTTTTTTCCCAGTTTATTATTCCTCTGCTTGCGTGCGTTCCGATGTCATTCTATGTTACTCATTTTTAATTCTTAATGTGTCTCTGTTTCTGACGTCTGATGTATTGATTCAATAACAGTGACGCACAATTATTCTTTCTGCAAAATCTGCCTTAATGTTGATGAAAACAAAATGTTCACAAAGATTTTTTTAAGTCGTAAGGTTTTATGGCAGTATCCACACGACACAAACACATACACACACGCGCGCGCACACACACACACACACATATATATATATATATATATATATATATATATATGTGTGTGTGTGTGTGTGTGTGTGTGTGTGTGTGTGTGTGTGTGTGTGTACTTATGCGTAATTGAACATTTACATATATTATATATATATATAAACAATACTAAGAATATCTTAGTAAAACTAACAAATTGTACATGTGGTTCATTTGGTTTTTTCGGGTGCCTGGTTTGAATGTTAGGCAAATATTAACATCTGCGACTAATATTCGTTTGTGAGGTTTAATATTTGTTCATTATAGTATATTAAATAGATTATATAAATTCATGTGAACTTATCTGCGTTTTTACGAGTGTCTGTGTGTGTGTGTCTGTGTGTGTGTGTTTGTGTGTGTGTTTGTGTTTTTATAGATAGTTACTAAAAAACCACCACATGTTGAGACGTTTTAATGACCTAGCCTTGAAAACAGGCATGCAAATACCAGCACATACAACATTCATGCACGAGCGAGGAGGACAAGCTGCACAGCATCAACAAACAAAAATGTGAACATGTGCGTGCACTTCACACACACACGCACACGTACACATTTGTGCAAGTATATACACTTACAAATATATATCCAACACGCACAAACTAATACACGCACGCACACACAAAAACAAACAAGCATGCTGGTATACTGTGGGGTCATTAATTTTCGGATTCATAAGTTATTCCAACTACCTGGCTGGATTATGTTAGTGATCATGATGAGGATGGTGATGATTATGGTATTGATGATGATGAGGAGGAGGAAGAAGATGAAGATGTTGAAGATGATGATGTTGATATGCATATATATATATATAAAGTTAAAAGTACATACTCAAATGGAAAAAAGTTAGAGCAATCTAAAAAAAAATAAGCATTTCAGATAAAAATAATTAATTTTAAAATTATAAACATATTTTAGAAAAAAATAATTTTGTTAGAAAAACAAAGTATACAAACATATACACAAAAAAAAATACAAAAAAATGTTTCTACAAAACACATAAATAAACCATGAAGTAAATACAAAGGGGCGCAAGATCGTGGGGTGCATGGGATTATACCTAAACGGATGGGAAAGAGTGGAAAAATAGGTATGGAAGAAGCAGGAAATGAAATGAAACATGGAATGATGATGAAATGGAGAAGACACAAAAAATCGAATATTCCACTTACGAATTGAACATGCTCCTTCATAAGCAATGGCTCAATTACTATAATTTACTTACAGGTCTCCCCACTAACACGTATGCGTCGTAATATAATTTGTATTAGTATGTCGTTCTGTGTGTGCGTGCCTATGTATTTGCAAACATTTATATACATATACATACATACGGATCATACAAAACCTTAGAGAAAGCCAGAGAATATGTTTTCAACCAAAAGCTCAGAAACCACCAGCCACACAAATACTAATAATGTTACCAACAAATAAACATCTAACAAATGCGTACCCTCAAACATACAAAGCTAAAACATTATGTTTACACCAATACAAATTTACAATCAAACATTTATGTATTAGAAACACAAACACACAATCAAACAAACTTGAAAACATACAAACAAACATACGAATACAAATAAACAAGCATACAAACTTACATAGGATACAACAAACATTTATGCATTAGGAAGGCAAACACACAGACAACCGTGAATACATACAAACAAACATACGAATACAAATAAACAAACATACACACGTACATATCTGCAAGTGGGCATGGCAGTAGCGAAAGCAAGCATAAAAAAAAGTAGCCGACATCAATTATTCATAACCTTGACACTTTATTATGTGCCCTGTTAAATTTTATTCCCTACTTCTTAAGACTTTGTTGGTTTTCCTGGCTCCTTCGTTGATTGCATCTCTGTACGTTTGCTGGTTTTATGTCTGATTTTTTCGTTTAGTTCTGTAAGTTATTTTTTGTTTTAATATTTATTTAATATTTCTTTTTCTGTTTTCAACACCTTAGATACATTTTCTCATTTCATCACTTGATCTCCAGCGCTAACATCAGTACAACCTAGTCACACTAAAACTCTTCTTTCTTCTTCTTTTTCTTTTCCCCCGCCTACTATCTCACTCGTCAGTTCAGTTTTCTCTGGCCCACACACACGCACACACACACACACACACACACAAATATTAAGAAAAAAGCATACAGATTTCTGCGGTAAAAATTATTTTTCAGTAGATATTTAAATTTTATTCGGCTACTTATTTCAATTTTTTGCTCATTTGCAAGTAGTGGCAACTCTCTTTACTTGCTACTTGTATGAGAGAATAAAATGATTATATAGTGAATATATAAGTAGTTGTGTAAATGTGAATGTGTGTTCATGAGTGTGTGTGTTTTTGGTTTTATGTTCTTTATGATGATTTCATTTTAAAATACAAATTTCACATAGCTTTGTTTGTCTATTTGTCTATAAAAGTATATTTATACTTACATAGGCATGTTTGTTAACTTAGTAGATGATATATGTGCAATGTTATACCACACGATTGCACATGTACGTGTATACACACATTTAAAATATTTAAAATTTTACAACTTTTTTACAATTTTTTCTTATATTTATCAAAAGTCTCAATCCCAACAACAAATACAACATTGCTTGTGGCAGGTCGGGATCTTTTTGCGTTCGAACCCGGTCACTGTAACAGCAGTGCCAGGCATGACACTATTGCGCCGCTTAGTGCAGCTGCATTTTTATTTATAAATGTTTTGTATGATTTTATGTTTGTATTTTTATATAAAGAAGTTTGCATGTCAATTAATTAGGTCTTTGCATTGGTTTATATATTGTATCGTGATACTAATTCAATTGTTGTAACAGGAAGGCTTAATGGAGGTACAAAAAGTAATAGGCCTTGTATTGTTGTTGGTGTTAGTGGTTTTTCTCTAATCGAATAGAAGAGATGTTTGATGGTATGATGGCGCGTATGTGGAGAGACGTGGAGTGAATTTTTAATGACGCTACCTACAGCAACCGCGGTCACTTTGCTCAAATTCCACATCAACTTTTTCCCGGAACACTTTGTTCTCTAATGATATGTAATGATAACAAAGATTATTTTTCATCATCATTATATTAGCATTCCTGGTTTGTTGTATTACTTAATTGAATGATACAGACATCATTATTATGATTATCATTATCACCATTTCATTTCAACATCTTCATCATCACAAGAACTATCCTTATCATATGATAGATATCACGATTAGCATCATCATAACTATTACTATCTCTACCAGTACCATTGTGTTTAAATTATCCTTATCATCATTAACATGATCTGCCTCATCATCAGCCCACCAGGAAATGTGAGCCGTATGACCTTTACATTGCTGGACGACACTTTGAACTTTGAACTTTATTGCACTCTTTTTTATGTCACCATCTTCATCATCATCAGTACTTTCATAGTCATCATCATCGTCAATAATTGAATCATTGTTATCATCACCATTGTGTATAATGTGACCATCATTATCATGATCGACAGATGACAAAAGAAGAAAGAAACAGGAAAAGGATTGATTGAAAGAAGGATGTACGTTTGACCTTTCATTCTTTTATCAGCATCCATTAAAAAAAATATAAAGCAATACAACTGAACTCATCATCATTCAAAGGAAAAGATTTTAAATAATTTTAAATTCGTTAACAACATCAACCATACTACACACATTAACATTAACGCCGTAAAACCCTAACATAAAATCAGCATAACATTAACATAACATTATAAATCTGTCATCATAATTATACTATTTCAGAACATTATTTGTTATATATAAAATATTTAACTTATTAGACAAAATATATACAAAGATATAAACATTCGTTGTCTTAACACCGTAGATAACTAATTTATTATATCAGTCTATGTATCAATTGTATCAATCCGTATATCAATAGTATCAATCTATATCAACTGTTACAACTTTCAACGTCAGACACATAAAAACATACAAGTTAATAACAACAATCACATCATAAAAGTTTATCAGTCCAATCGTTAACCTCCAATGACATCAACACACAAGAAATTTATTTAACGCAAAATTTCCCACCGAGACAGCACAACAACTCAGTTGGACGACATATCTTCGTTGTAATATTTCATTAATAACTTCAGCAAGAAGGCAATTTATTAAGAATTAATTAATTTTTAATTTAAAACCAATTAACCTTTTATTGGATGTTAATTAACTTTTAATTAAAATTAATTAACTTTTAATTGAATAAAAATAATGTAACGAGATAGTTTGATGGACTTCGAGACTATTAATTAACGATAAATTGTTTAATATTGTTGAGGAATAAAAACTAAACTTTGTCAAAATAATTGATCTAATTGATGTTCTGGGACACCTAAACAATTTCTAACACAAATATCAACAACAACAACAACAACAACTGAAACGGCGCACCGTAGTTGGAAACAACATCAAAACCATCAGCAACGTCATCATCATCGTTGTCATCATCAAAGTCATCAGAGCAGCATCACCATCATCATCACTACTGACTTCATCGTCTGCATCGTCATCAGCAGCAGCAGCAGCAGTGACCACAAAAGATGAACACCATGTTGACCGAGGGAGGTAACTTCCTACTGGAGAGCGTCACCTCCATGTACAATCACAGTTTCACTGACTCTCCAATCGACAATTTTGGCAATTCAACAAGTTAGATTTTTATACTTGCACACACACACACACACATTCATCAATACACATACATGCACACGCACACACACACACACACACACGGACACATGCATTCACATTTATATAATGCAAGTAAACAAATTCTTGCATATGCACTTTTGATGTTTTTGTGTTCTGTAGCTATGCCTAGGATTATTAATGCTTATATGTTTACAACACACATACAGACAGACCCACACACACACACACAAACAAACACCCGTTGATATAAAAGTACAATATATACAACGCCGAAAAACACACAACAAACATCGAATTACAATTTGACAAGCCACCAGCCGCTAGCAAACAGATAATGTTCAATCAAATTGATTTTTTCATTTCATTTAAAAAGTTGTGTGAATCGTCGTCCATGAGTCCTTAAGAATATCAAAGCAAAAATTTAATTTTATTACGAAATAGACTTCACAGGATTTTATTTCAGAGAGATTTTTCATTAGAAATAATTGACTCAAAGCAATCATTAATATTTTAAAAAAACTAATCCAACATATTTCTTCTCTCACGTTCATCTAGACAAACAAATCCATTTATTCAGAAGCATTAATATTCAAACAGACCTTTCATCATATTTGAAAAAACACACATTGAAAATTCTTCTTTTAAGATTATTCTTCAAGAAAAAATTTAAATAAAAATTACTAATGATAGATTTTCTATTATATTCATGATTTTCTATTACTCTCTTGACACCTGAATATCAGGAGCCATCATCTTAAGCTCTTTCCGGATCAGAATGATGTATCGTTCCATTGTCTGTTGTTATGGCAACGCAAATGAAGATGGAGAGAGAATATTCATCTTATTAACTTCTTATTATACGCTGGCAAATTTGCTCATGAAAGCTATAGTGCATTATTAACCAGATTAATATACATAATATTGTATAAATAGGCATATATAAACCACTGGCCCTAATTCTATTTATTTGCTAAGTTATTGTGATTTACTAGAAAATTACTTAATTATCCTTAATTACTTAATTATATAATACTAATTATATAAATTACGCGATAAATGCAATTGGATTGGCTGCATTGTTGAGATACATTGTTAAATATCAAACATTCGCTGTATAGTTAAATTTTTATCTAACATATAATATAAACAACTTTGCTTTGTGGTAATACAAAATTGTATTTGTGTGATTTAATTGCAGTTTATTCTGAAAGTATATGCTATTCAATGAAAGTGATCGGTCGTAATAATAAGAAAAATGTTTCCTTGAATAAACAAGTAGCGTTGGGATTGTTTTTAGTTAGAAGTCACCAATTTAATTAGGCCTCGAATTGACCTGATTTGAAGGCAGCCTACATAAAATTCTGCTTGCGATCTCGTAAGCTGCTACGTGTTATGGCTTAAATTGTGGAACAAAGACTTTATATAAACTTCAGTAGATTTCCATCATAGCTATCATTTTGTATTCATCATTATAATTTTTAATGACACCACACCAAAACACACCTCAACACGCCATACAACACCCACCACAACCACCACAACTACCACAACCACCACAGCCACCACAACCATTACAACCACCAAAACCACCACAGCACTCCACACAAGCGACCTGAAGCGGTTATCAGACATTGGGGAATGGTGCAAGTACATTACACCTTTGTGGATCATCCTTGGAATACCAGGTATTTTGCGTTATCAGTGGAGAGTAAATAGACCAGGAATTAAAAAGACGTAAGCCATTGTATCGTTATAACGACTTCAAGTTGGATGATATCTTATACATAATATTATTATGAAAAAGTGTACAAGAGGTCTTAAATTAAAATTAAATAAAATTTATGTGATATATTTATTTCCCATCTCATGGTAATGTAACTATTAATTATGATTCTAAAATTATAATTTATAATTAGAGTGGTAATGATGATGATGATGATGTTAAGAATGAAGATGATGATGATGACACTTATAATGATGATTTTAATGTTGATATGAAGGGAGCAAATTTTTTCAAGAATATATCTATAAATACATAATCAAGAAATTCCCAAAAAATTGTATCTGTGTGCAGTTGAGTTCGGGTATAAACATCTAAAATACACAACAAGAGACAGATACGCAAAAGTACCAATACCAATAATGGTATTTTTGCGAAAATACCAATACAATTCAAAAAGCAAACCTAAACAAATATTTTCCACTTATTGATGATAGCAAAAAATGTGCACCATTATAGATGGATTACCGCTTTAATTAAATTCATTAAATTCAATTCAATTTTATTTTCATATACAAATGCAAACGTATGCTGTCTCTCTCTTTCTCTCTCTCTCTCACTTTCACTCTCTCTCTCTTTCTCTCTCTCACACACACACTTGTATATGCACTCGTATATAGTGCACAAGCACATAAATACACATACATACAAACACACAAACAAACAAACAAACACACACGCACACAGGCAACATTCTGGCCGGCTTTCTGTGGTTCCAACGTCAGATGAGGCCGTCCTCTGGAATCTTCCTCGCTGTACTTGCACTTGATGAACTCATTTTTCTCATACTCCTGGTCAGTTGTGATGATGATACGGTGATGATGATGATGATAATGGTGGTGACGATGATGACGACGACGATGATGATTGTGATGGTTATGATGATGGTGGTGATCATGATCATACTGACAGTACCAAAATATTAGAAGAATGATGATGTTATAACAGACAATAAAACTTAAGTACAAATGCTCTTACGTTTGTAGATTCTTAAAACGTGTTATGTGAAAATATGCTGGATTATTTATTTATTTATTATTTATTTACACACACACACAAACATTGCATTACATTAAACTACAGTACATTGCATTACATTAAACTACATTGCATTACATTACATTACATTATGTTACACTACATTACATTCCTTACATAACTTGCCACAACAACAGCAGCAGCAAATTTCAAACAAGGAATCATTTCTCCATATTTCGACGATCATATCCATTACACGCAGCATCGAACTTTCACGAGTATGCAGTTACGCGCGTGTGTTTTATTGGCATTTGTTGATTGCTTTCCAGTCAATGAAAATCTATTTTATAGAAGTTTTTTTTATATTATCAATTAAATTAATTAATTAATTAATTAATAATTAAACTATTAACTATACCTTAGAAACTATTTTTTTTATTAAGGGATGGTTTAATGGAAGGGATAATCTCTGATTGTGTTGTGTGTTGTGAATGTGAGTGTTGTGGTGTATGTGTGTGTGAGAGTATGTGTGTGTGTATTTGTGTTTATGTGTTACAAATTTTATGTCATTGTCATATAATTTAAAACGAACTGAAATAAACTTCTATGTGACTGACTCCTGATAAAAAACCAAACAAAATACAAGTCGCAGTTAGGCAGTAAACATTCGGACTAACATGCAAACCTGCAACCGTCTAAGATGGCGTCTAAGATGGTTATTGGTACTACACACACACACACACACACACACACACACACACACACACACACACACACACACACACACACAACAAACATCATACACCCCACAAACATACACACACACACACAAATTAAAATGTCAAAGGCATTACTGATTACACCACTACGCTTATTAACACCATGTTTAAAAGGGAGAGTAATTACGTAAAAAAATATACGCACATAGATAATTATGAAGCAGGGCGTTACAGTGACAAATGTGATAAAAATGCAATTATGACGTTCTGCTGTTGGTCTCTAACCAGATACCGAAGTAATTATTGTTTATCGCTGGAGTTGGCTGGTGGAGTCGGTGGGATGAGTTGGGATGTCACGTCACGTCATGTGTAATGTAATCTTATTTGATATGTGTGGTGTAATCTTATGTGATGAGTGATGTTATTATATATTACGGTCTGTTGTCATACATACATACATACATACATACACGTAACCGAACACGGAGTTGCACAAACACACGTGCTTAAAAGATGACAGGCAGCTCATGCAATCATTAGTATTAACGTGTATTTTATACAAAAATATGGTAGCAAACGAGTTAATAGACATGCAAACAAATGAACAAACAAACAGACAGACAAATAAACAAACAAGCAAACAGACAGACAGACAAACAAATGAGCAGACAGAAGGAGGATGGGACGGCTGTCTCCAACCGACCGCATTTAATCATTATTAATAGTTTCTAAACTATAAAGAATGCTCCTCTTAAGCGAAATGACGATGACGACGATGATGATGATGTCATGTAAATGATGATGATGATGATGACGATGATGATGACGGTGATCATGTTGATGACGTCAAGGATGATGATGATGACGACGATTTGTGCTATTTGTCGTGCGCTATTTTAAGGGGTCTCCAAAATACAAGTTAATAATGTCTGAAGATATTTTCATAAATTTATCATTCGAAAATTTGACCGTAAAAAAATAGAATTTTTAGTTTAGTGAGAGATAGAAATAAAATAATGAAATAAGTTTACGGTTTTTTAGCAGAGATTTTAAAATGGTGATATCAAATTGGGTAAGATGTTGTTATTGGTGAAAAAAAACTCAAGTTCACTTCATGAGTTCGGTCAGTTGATTTAAATTGATAAAAAAATCAATGGTGCCTTCTTTGGCCAGCTAGAATGGTGATTAATGGCTAGCTAAGCATGATGGGACTTCAATTGTCTTGAGGAGGTAGAAATGATGGTGGTGGTGATAAGAGGATTGAGATAACGATAGTGATGATGATGGTGGTGGTTATGATGATGATGATGATGATGTTGATGACGATGGTGATGATTACGATGGTGATGAAGATGATGATTCATGAGTCATGATCATTCTAGATAATCTCCCTTTCATCTGCTGAAACCTTCCAACGGACTGTTAAAAATTGAAAAAAAAAAATTCAAGATCACCATTTTGCTTGATGTCTGTGTAGGAGTACGTCACACGTGTTATATAACTTCATATATATTTTTTGTTTATTAATTTAATTTAATTTATTATTTAATTTAGTTTAATTTAGTTTGCTTATTCATTTTTTTTAATTTTTTGTCTTGTTGAACTATGTATGTTGAACGCTGTGTGTATTTATTATTCATTTAGTTTAATTTAATCATCTTTTTTTCTATTTTACTTACTAAGTTTCTAAACATTCTATACTTTACAGATTTTAAGCTTTCACAGACGACAACGCTGCCACTGAGTTCGAAGTTATTGTCATTGGCTTGATTATTATTATTATTATTATTATTATTATTATTAATACAATTAATGGATTTACCATTATTTTATCGATGCCTTATAGCAAGCAACAAACGTATCTATAAGTTTTTTTTGCGTGGAGGTATTTAGGCATTTCGAAATCTACGTATGGTTGGCTGTCACGTTCAAGTTACTGAAGAGAGAGAGAGAGAGAGAGAGAGAGAGAGAGAGGGGGGGGGAAGGGCGAGAGAGAAAGAGAAAGAGAGAGAGAGAGAATAAAGTAATTGGTGGATAACTATGATGGAGATGATGTTGGAGGTGATAAAAAAATGATGAAAAGATGAAGATGGCGAAGAAAGCGAGTTGATAAGCGTTGCATAGTGAAGTCACGTTCTCCTGACCGATGAAGTTAGATTTGATTAAGTTCGTCTCTATAAAATGTTTAGCTGCATGTACTAATCTCGAGATTATAAATAACTCGTTGGAAAATAATAAAATAAGACAATTTTTGAAATTTTTTTTAAATATAAAACTAAAAGTTCGAATGCATGTATTTAAAATTATACAAAATTATAAAATTATGTAAGGCTTGTTTTGGCAAAAGTCTCTAACAAATTAATGAAAAGTGTTCTAATATATTGTTGGTAAAAGGCTTACCAAATTGTGTGTATGTTTGTTTGTTTGTGTGTGTGTGTGTGTGTGTATGTCTGTGTTTGTGTGAGTGTGTGTGAGTGAGTGTGTGTCTAATTGGCAAAAGTCTCTAATTAACAAATTAAAAAAAGTGTTCTAATATATCGTTGTGAGTAAGTGTGTGTGTGTGTGTGTGTGTGTGTGTGTGTGTGTGTGTGTGTGTGTGTGTGTGTGTGTGTGTGGTGTGTGTGTATGTGTGTGTGTGTAATACGAAATAGTATGGTTACTAAATAAGGCACAGCAATTGATATATTTGCAATGATGCAGTCGTGTTATTTATTTCACGTAAATCCTAAGTGAAAATAGACGATGCAGAGTAATTACGAACTCTGTGATTGCGTGTGTTCAGTCTTTGCTTTGAGTCAGCGTTTTTCAGCTTACAAAAAATTAAAATATTTAACAAAGTTCATTTGAAATGTCACAATAATAATATTTTGTTGATTCAACATGAATGTCAATAAATTTAATTTAATTTAATTCGATTTAATTTAATTATATTGTCAACTAAATATATCATTAAAAGGAGAAACAGGCACACACACACACACACACACATGCATACATACACACATATACTCACACAAACACTTACGCACACGTTCAAATATTTCCAACTTTACTAACTTTTATTAATAATACCTTCCGGACGGCGTTTCATTTCTCTGTTAATATCATTAAATTTCACTAAAAAAACTTAAATTTTTAGGTGAATTTAATTTTGTTAAAATATTAACTTTCACATTTCGCACCTTTGTGACTTTTTCTTCTCTTTCTAGTTCCCTCACTTCCCTTTTGAAATAATTTTTTTTTTGAGATGTTAAAAAATTGTGATTTTATCAAAGTAGACACCTGTCGAACTTTTTCAACAAATCCGTACATTTCAGTTTTTTTATTATCTGGCTTTTTTAGTATTTTTATTATTATTTTCATTTTTTTTAATATTATTATTCTTTATTTACATCAAAAAACCTCCTAAACTTTCTTCACCATGTTTTTGAATAAAAAATTTTTTTTTATTATCCAATAACTTTTTTTATTATCCAATAATAATTTTTATAATTATGTTAACAAATACCTCCAAACGCAAGGTTCTTATGTTTGTCAGTGCCCTCTCATAATTAGATATTTATCACTCCTAGCAAAATCATCATCATATTTTTCATCATCATCATCCAACCAAATTAAACATAATAACGAATTTATTTCATGGTCCAATTGTGCCAGAGGTCTTTTCTTCATAAGCACGAGCCGTTACGTTTCTAGCTTCTACTAACATTCCAACCATTATCTCATTATTGAATTATTTTTACGTAAAATAACAAAAACTGTTGAATAAAATAAATATACACACACATATTATATTCTATATATTTGTATATATATACATGAGAAGTAAGCAATTGGAGGGAATGAACAATTGAATTGAATATTTTTAGACTTGGAAATCGACCAAATAAATGGCTGGATGGCATGCAAGAGGACGATGAATCGATGTATCTTCTTGCCTCGTTTTATGCTTCGGAGGAAACATTTGTTCTACATACATCATGCCAAACACAACTAAGGCATATATATGGCTAACATACACTCACACATATACAAACATACATACGCACACATACACACAAACACACACATTAACACATACGTAAGCACATGTAAACATGCATGCATGTCTAGATACACGCATACGTTAACATTTTTTTTTATCTTTTCCTGCATTTTATATGGTTTTTTAATCATTGATTCGCGTGATTTATAAGATACGTATTTCTATATGGAAACCTAAGTGCCTACAACTAGTAAGTTTCCCCTAATGCATTGAATTTACTTTCTTTTAAGTTTCTTTTTGTTGCCATCAGCAAATAAAAATATAATGGAGTGGATGTTTATGTTTATCCTTAATAACGTATCTATCTATCCATCCTTCGTTGCCTTCATTTTTAATTACTTTATTGTATTGATACCACTTTTCAAAGCAATTTCTTTTTCATCTGGTTTTTGATTTTTTATTTCATTCACGCCATCGTTCATTCATCTGTTTATTAGTCGCACGTGCAATAAAGTTAATTAGACGTAAGATGAGGTAGCGACAACAACATCAGCAGCAGCAGCAACATCAGAAGGAGAGGGAGATAGAATAATACCAAAGGTGTGCGACAATTGCATGCGTGCATTCCAATCTATCATGCTTTTTTCAAAGAGTGTGTGTGAGCGCGCGACGAAGGAATGTTTCTACCGACAGAATTTTTTCAAATTGCATCGCACTTTTGAAAGCATTTCATTTTGTTTTCTGCAGTTGCCGTTGGTTATGTCATTTCTATTTTGATAGCCTAATTTTTTTTTCGTAGCAATTGTTTTGCTTATTATTTCAATTTAAAAAGTTTGACTCAATTAAAATGGCAATTTTTCAACTTTTTTAAAACTTTCCAAACATTGTTGACCAAAAGGCAAAAAAGTTTATGTAACGGTTGTCTTTTAAGTCACCATTCTACCGTTGACGTTCAGTTAATTAATTTGAACGTTTTAAGCTTAGGTTGATTGGGAAAGTTTAATAAAATATTTTTTTTATATTTCAAGTCTTTTTAAAATTTACAACATTATATTAGTTCTTAATGAGTTGAACGTTTGCTGCAGGGTCTCAAATGACGTCTGCTAACGACAATAGGCGCTGTGTGGACTCAAGTTTCATGCTCATTAAAAATTTTTATTGTAAAAAAAAACTTTTATACTTATACTTATACTAGTGTATACATACATATTACTCATACTTCTATTCACTTTAATTTTGTATTAAAAGTGTATTTTCATGAAAATGTTTTTAATATTTTATCAAAATAAAATATCTAAAAATGAAATAAAATATCTAAAGATGAAATTTTGGTGAAAATCTTCAAGAAAAATGTTCAAAATCAACATGCGTTCATGTACTCAAATGCCATGTGTTGTAGCTCCGAAAATTTTTCGCAATCTTCAAAAAAAAATTTAAACCACAAAACTAGCCATTATCATATCTTAACCAGTGTCAGCATCTTTATTATTAACATTATTACTGTCTAATTAATCGTTTATTTATCAACGTCAATCGAAATTTGAGGATAATTATATTACCACCATCATATGATTATCATCGTCATTGTCACCAACGACAAAAGTTCATCACCATTATTTTATTATCATCTTACCATTCCTATCATTGCTTTCGAAAGAAATCTCTTACATTTCAACAACACATCATCATCATATCATCATCATCAAGTATTTATTATCACAAACATCATATATTACTACTCCTTTATCATTCATTTATTAATAATTATCACCATTTTATCATCATCGTCGTCGTCGTCGTCATCATCCTCTTTTTGTGATCTGCAGATGACAAGACAATTGTTAACAAAGGCAGAACAGCTGTCAGAAAACTAATGATTGCGTGAATTTGAAAATTTTTGCCACCTTCAAAACTGACAAAAACAGAAATTATTATTTTTTAATTAAACACAAAATTTCTCAATAAAACTGTAATTGACGTCATAATGTCATCATCATTAATTGCATAACCTAACATAATGACGACGATGAGGACGGTTGATGTCATATTTCTGTAATTAAAAATTCCTGTTACATTAAGATTGACGTCACAGTCGAATTAACATAATTAATGCCGTAATTATGTAATTCATTATGTAGTAATGATTATATTTATGTTGTCAACTAGTTACTGATAGTGCTGTGGTGGTACTACTGATGGGGATGTATGATTATTTTCACGAACGTTCTAACTAACAAAAAGTTAACTTGACTTATTAAATGAGAATATCACGAGTCACGAATGCACACGCACACAACAAACACCACACACACCACACACACACGTGCACGCACGCATACAACACACATTTACAAATATGTATGTAAACATAACACAACAATTGGAAAACAATGGCCCGTACTTCTTGAATTTTGTTGATATCGAGAAGAAAAATAGCATTAGGACGGGCCCCCAGTCCAAACGATGTACGGTTGCTTAATCAGTTTGTTTTGTTTGCGTTTGTTTGTATGTTTGTTTGTATGTGTGATTGTATGTTTGTTTGTATGTGTGATTGTATGTTTGTTTGTATGTGTGATTGTATGTTTGTTTGTGTGTGTTTGTTTGAATGTTGGACGCATAATGCAAGTTCGTCTGCTTATTTGTGTCTCTTTATTTATTTTAATTTTCAAATTTTCATTACTTTGTAATATCAAACTTGTGTGAATGTTTGAAGTCTACATGTTTGAAATGTATAAACATAATTTATATTTGTATAAAGGAATAAAGGAAATGATTGTGTCAATTAGTGTTTGTGTGTGTGTGTTTGTGTTTTTGTGTGTTTGTGTGTGTGTGTGTGTGTGTGGTGTGTGTGTGGTGTGCTTTGTCAACAGAGTGAATGTTTGTCCTTGTTTAGGCATTGATGGATGGATGGGTTATTGAATTTCTGTTAGATTTTTACTGGAAAAGTTTTCCAAGTGCAAATCATTTAATACGGGTAGGTACGTTAACATTTTTTACAACATTGTGTGAGTGTGTGTGTGTGTGAAGGAATATTTGTGTATGTGTGTATGTTTGTGTGTGTGTGATGTAAAAAACTTGAAAAAAATTTTAACAAATTTATAAAAAGGTTGGTTGATTGCCTGCAGCGGCTAAACAAACTAACGAGTAACGTTAATGTTGGAGTTTAAGATGACTTTTTCAAAACTAGTCTGCAATTAGAATGAGATGGTTTAAAAGTAACTCTAAAAATATATTGATGAATTAAAAAATCTAGCAAAAGTATCGTTTTTGCATTTTCTGATTAATAATTAATAGTTGAAATTTGAAAAGATTGATTTCAATTAACATATTAATTTAAATTTTCAGAGACATCAAACTATAATTGATATTTTTATGCGTGCGTACGTCTTAAAACAATTTTTGAAGATGTTTGTATTTATTTGTATTGTTTAGTAATGTTTTGTATGATTTTGTTTTTGTCGCAGTAAAACTTTAAAATATAAGAGTTCGTGTATTTTATTAAAATTTTTATACAATTTAGCAAATAAATCGTTTAAATATTTGATTATTATCTTCATAAAAAGATTTCAGATTTCATAATTTGAATATATAGCAGTATAAAAGTTATAGAGAAACCTTTTTTTTATAATTTGTTCTTCACAGATTATCATTATATTTTTGCTGAATTTTGAGTATGCTTCCAGTGAGTAAATTGATCATCATGTTTCGTCCTTTTTCATACTTACATTTTGTAGTTTTTGTTGAGTTACATTTATTTATTTAACCAAAATTTCTTTCAATCTTTATTTTATATTACGATTCATTTTAGTTTTATTTACTACTTATTTTCCTAAATTTTTATAAACTTGGTAGATACAAAAAAATTTAAATACATTCAGTGAATGAATGGAAATGAAAGAAAAATATTCTTTTAAAAATATGAGTTAAAGGAATTGAACTCGGTCATCCGTTTGCACTAAAAATTCAATTGCTACTGCAATTATGTCTTTTTGTTATTGGTTTTTTATTTCTATTTATTGTAAGTATTATTAATGTTTCTATTATTATTTTTATCGTTAATTAAAATTTATTTTCATTTTACTTCGGGCTGATGAGGTTGCCTGTTTAACCGTGTGACGAAAATTACTGGCTGGTTGTTTCCAATGGCGTATCTAGTATCAGTGGCGTATCCAATGCAAATGTTTGCTGCTAGTGGGGCCAAAATTAGACTTGGCCGCCTTTTTGCCTTATCGGGTCAATTTTTTCAAAATTTTGTGTTTTATTAAAATATCTTTTAATACATTGTAAGAAAATCACATAATGATGATGGTGAGAATTATGATGACGGCGAAGTTGATGGTGGTGATGATGAGAATGATGATGAAGATTATGATGAATATTTTCCGCTGTAAAGCTTATTTTGAGCGCCACGGTGACAGTTCCTTGACGCGTAAAAAAATTCTTAGAAATCTTTGAATTTAAAGCAGAGGTCTTGAAAAAAATTAAAGAATTAATGAAGAAAAAATATAACGAAAATAATCACATCAGGTCCCTCTCTGCATTATCACATTACAAGCCTACCTTATCATATCACATGAATTTATAACTTTACATCAACGGTGAAAAACCTAAAAAAACATTTTACTGAATCTCTTAAGCTTAAATCAGAAAATAATAATTTATAAAACTGAGAACAAACAGTATTTGCACTTGGCAGTTTCAAAGTTTAGAATGGTCGTAAGTATGGTTCGATCCTGGTTTGTTTTTTGTTTAGTTCAAGTTCGCTACATTTCCCACCTATGCATTATATCACCCCACCATATTATATCACATCATCACACCACATATCACATCACCACATAACATAACATATAATTCACGTCAGTCACGTATGCCATTAGAATCAGATGAATAGCTGGTTACGTCAAAGAATGTACACGTTCATAAACTTCATAGTTCGTCATATGCAGCTTATTAATTTAACTATCAATATTTATCTTTTATTTAGTTATCTCGGTTGAATTTTTTTCAATATCCCATTGTGAGCCTTGTATTGTAGTGGTGTGCCTCTTGCTTACGTACAATACATCAATGTTATAAACAATAGCAACACACACACACACATACAACACACACACACTCAAATATATATATATATATATATATATGTGTGTGTGTGTGTGGTGTGTGTGTGTGTGTGTGTGTGTGTTACATGTGTGTGTTACAAACGTTACAAAGTTATAAATACTAAGTTAGCATATCAAACAGCTTAGCTTGCAAATTGCAGGCTACGTCACTCAGCGTACCTTGTCAATTACATGTACATCGTTGTTTTCATTCGTCGGCTGGTTCACTCTTCATATCTTTCATACGGATAGATGTGAATCGAGAGCTTGAAGTTTGCTAGTTTGAACGTAAAAATTATTTTTTTTACAATTGATGAAAGGTTTTGGAAAAATTCTCCCCGAAGAAATTTATTGAACATAAAAATACAATTTTTTGTTATGCAAATGTCGTAATTAGTTTTTTACAGAGTTACATTTGAAATTGTGTGTTATGTTCATGTGTACTTCAAGATAACTTTGCTTACGTGTTTATAAAATGTTTGAAACCGTTACTGTGTGTATGTATGTGTATATATTTCTGCTTGTAAGATGTGTGTTGGTGCATATTCATAACACTCGTATGCCAGTTCGTGCGTGTCTGCGTGTGCGCTTATGCCTGTGTATGTATGTGTGTTTGTTGCGATATACATGTGTTTTTGTGTGGCGTGTATGGGTGTGTAGCGTGTATGGGTGTGTGGCGTATATGGGTGTGTGGTGTGTACACGTGGCGCAGCTAAATATTTCTAACTGTTATCATAAAACTTGTTTATATTCTCCAATTCACTGATAGAAAAAAAGATTTTAGTTGCAGAAAATAATTAGATTCGTTTTAGAAGTAGCAACAACGGCAATAAAAAACAGGCAATAGAAATGGCAGTAGCAACAGCAGCAGCAACAACAACAGCTGCAACATTAGCAGCTGCAACAACAGGAGCTACAACAACAGCAACAACAACATAAAGTTAACGTGAAAGTTGCCTTATTCACAGGCGGCATCGCAATCACAATGCTAAACTCTCAGTTAATTAAGACTCTCTCTCTCTCTCCTCTCTCTCTCTCTCTCCTCTCTCTCTCTCTCTCTCTCTCTCTCTCTCTCTCTCTCTCTCTCTCTCTCTCTCTCTCTCTCTCTCTCTCTCTCTCTCTCTCTCTCTCTCTAGAAAACTGTTTCCACTTTTTGTTGTCGAAGTTGTTGTTGTTGTTGTCAGATTTATTTGGTTTATTGTTATTGTTGTATTCTATCATTATTACATAAAAAACGTGTTATCATAAATGGTGTTGTAATTGCTATTGTCGTTGTTGTTGCTGCTGCTGCTGTTGTTTTGTTAATGTTATTTAACGTTATTTGTTGTTACGTTTAAATACTACAAAAAATATAACGAACGAAATCATTAAAAAAATTTCATTATATCCGACCAAACCAAAAAGCTATCAATGATATCTTAAAGACCGGGTAAATATAACAACAAGAAAGCACCGAACTTATGGATACTTAATTAATACCAGGAAAATAAAGATACCGCAATAAACACAAAAAAAAACATTCTGTAAAAAATTTCTAAATGAACTTTTGTTGGAAAAATTTTGTTGCAAATTATTTTGCAACAATTTTTGTTTGACAAGAGAGGTAAAATATAAAGGAACAACATTTTTTCGTGTTTTGTTGCACTCTTTTGCTTGTCTTTTTTATGGAAAAAATGGTTGTTATTGAAGGATCTAATAAGCGTTGTTGTTGTTGCTGCTGTTGTTGTTGCTGCTGCTGCTGCTGTTGTTGTTGTTGCTGCTGCTGCTGTTGTTGTTGTTGTTGTTACTTCTTTTTTTGTGTTGTTTTGACATTGATGGTGTAGTTGACGTTATTTCCAATGCTAACTTAATCTTAACAAAATTTGTTTTTTCATTTGAAACTCTTTTAAATTATTTTTATCAATAAATATCCTATGCATCAGAAGTGTCCCATCAGGTGGAGTTATCTATATTTGCTAATAGACGCATTCGCAAATGTGCAAACAATTAGCTTTTTTCGTGAACCTAAGTTTTCTATAAACATGACAGATGCCACTTCGCTTACGTCATTTCCGCTAGAAAACCGGATATACTCATTCGGATAAAAAGGGAGCTAGTGATGGATGGGTGAGCGTTTGCTGGACAATTAAGTTGTTTGTTTTGCTCTGCTCGTTATTTTTTGTTGCTTCTGTTGTTTCTCTGTTATTTTTGTTTTTTGGTGCGCTTTGTTTTTTTGCAATAATTTTTTTGCTTATCTTGATTATTAAATTACTTTGACCAATTTCTACAGTTTGGTTTTGTTAATTTGGAAAAAAAAACCTAAGATTTTAAAATTAGTATGTGTGTGTGTGTGTGTGTGTGTGTGTGTGTGTGTGTGTGTGTGTGTGGTGGAGAATAGGATAGAGGTTGGAAAGCGGCAATCTACCTGTCAATTATTTCAATTCAAAATATATGGCCTGTCCAACAACGCAAGATACGGAATCGAAAAATAATTAAATTTATAACTTTTAACAAAACAAAAATAAAGTTCTTTAGAAATAAAGCAGGTTATTTTTATTTTAATGAATTCAGTTGTTCTGTCAAATTGATTATATTCTGCTTTCTATCGAAGTAGATTTTTGGCTATCTCTTAATTTATTCAAATTATGATTTCTAATTTATCCTCAGTATTATTTTTAGTTTTTAATTCGTTTTAATTTTTTTTGAACATACTTGTGGCTGCTCTACCAGCCAGCCAGCCAGCCTGCCTGCCTGCTGCAACATCAGCCAGTGTTCTACACTATCGATAGAAACGCCCACTACAACCCACTTCTTTATTTGTTTCACATTGCTGTGACATTCTTGTTTCGTTGTTTTTGGTAACTTCAGTTAAGTTATTTTCTGGCAAAGATGATTTATTTGTACTATTTTTGAAGAATTAATTATGGGCTAGGATATCTGGAGACCAGAGGAAAGCAAATTGATGAGATAATAAGAAGAATGAATATTCAACAATGGCACCAGCAGCCAGGATGGCACCGACAGAATCGACATTCCACACTTTTAAAATAGAAAATATTCTTCTTGGCTATTCTGTTATGCGCAAAAAATCCGCGCTTAAAAATTCATTCCGTCGCATCGAAGTATAAATCGGTTTATAAAAAAAATTAAATTCTCAAATTTTTTCAACTAGGTTCCTGATGAAATATAAGTGGATAAAATTTTGAAATACAAGGAAAGACAGGAAATTACAACCAAATATCTAAATATCTACATATACCTCCAAATACCGACACACAAACACACATACGCATACGTACAACCACAAAATCCATCCACAAATACCTCCAGATCATCCATCAAATTTGTTTATAGAAGCAAAATGAGAAACACCAATCAGTCATTGAAGTCACAAATAAACCGCTCAAAACTTCATCACAAACCATTTTGGACAGCCATCCCCGAAATTAACTGAAATGTAACATAATACCAAATTAGCGGAACACACAACCATGTACTGTTGCCCTACACATGTACTGCCACAACTTTTCAAAAAATTATTTTTTCTCTACACCTTTTCCTTTTTTACTAAATTCAAGAACACAAATTTTAATGAACACTACTGATTGTAATTGTTGATTGTTTTTTAAGCAACAACAAACCGTTACGAATGCATTTGTTTTAAAAATATGAAAAATTGAAATTTTCAAAAATTTTTTGAAGTTGATGACTTTGAAGTTGTTCACACCAGAGTTAATTTGAAAGTTTTAAAATTATTGAGTAAATCACTTTTCTTAAACTGTTCAGACGTTCATTTGACTACTAACAACGTATCTTATTTTACTTTATATTCCATTTTCGTCACTTAATCATTCATTAACTCTTCAATTTAACAATTTTCCGTGTCGACAAATTTTTTATTTTCTTACAGTTTGATTTGTATAAAAAAAAATGACAAAAATAATGTGGGGTGGGGTCACTACCATGGTCAAACATGTGCCACGTCTTTAACCCCTCTTTCACTCACTCTCTCTCTCTCTCTTTCTCTTTTTCTCATTTTTTTCTGTCTATCTTTTTCTATTTTTTTTTTCTTTCTTTCTTCCTTTCTTCTGTATTTTTTTCATTTCCTCATATTTCTTGTCGTTACTATTTATTTATTTATTACATCCATTTAGATAATTTTTGTTATTTTTTCATTATTTAACTCCAGAATATTTTCTCATACACTCTCTTTAGGTGACATCAAGTTGACGAGTGACGTTTTGTATGCTTATATTTTTATTTCAAACAATATCTAAACTTTAAGAAAAATGTTAACAAATTGCCTACTGCTATCCACTGTACTCATCTTCATATCTCATTTCAGAAATTTTTGATTCTGTCTCTCGCTCTTTCTTCATTTTTCTCTCCTCTCTATTTTTTTCTTTCTCTCTTTCAGGACAATGATGATGATGTGGTGACGTTGAGAATGATGATTCAGACGACGTTGATGATAAAGTTGTTATAAAAAAATATTTTGAGTGTAAATTGCCTGCACACAACACAACGTATGTATGTATGTATGTATGTATGTATGTATGTATGTATGTATGTATGTATGTATGTATGTATGTATGTATGTATGTATGTATGTATGTATGTATGTATGTATGTATGTATGTATGTATGTATATATGTATGTATGTATGTATGTATGTATGTATGTATGTATGTATGTATGTATGTATGTATGTATGTATGTATGTATGTATGTATGTATGTATGTATGTATGTATGTATGTTAAAACCAAAACATGATGAGTAACACTGAACCGTCAAACATCAAGTAACAAATGGATTAACACTTTGATTTGTCGTTAATTGCACATGTCGGCATTCAGTTTGATATTTTCAAGCACATAGACACGCAGGAACCGCTGCAACAAGCACGAAATGTGGTTAGTTGCGAAAAACAGTTCCCTGCTGTCGCCTGATCTGACGCTGATCATTTTACATATTGCCTTAAGAATTTTAAGGGTGTTGGGGTCCATCGGGCCGAGAACTTCGATACATATTGGCAAGAATTCCATCGAGGGGAGGGCGTTCCCATATTTTTTCTTTTTCATGTATGTATGTATGTATGTATGTATGTATGTATGTATGTATGTATGTATGTATGTATGTATGTATGTATGTATGTATGTATGTATGTATGTATGTATGTATAAATTTTCTGAAGGGACACAAAAGCTGTCGGGTTTAATTACGCTCACGATAATAATTTTAATTATGTTTAAAATTATGTTTAATAAATTTAATTTATGCGCTTAACCATCCTCGCTTAATGTACCTTTCAAAAAGAAGCCACATTAATTGATTTATTTTGTCGTCGTGTGTTTGTGTGCTTGTGTGTGAGTGTGTGGGTATGTATGTTTGTACGTATGTGTGTATGTATGTTTCTATGTACGTACGTACGTATGTGTGTATGTATGTACGTACGTACGTATGTGTGTATGTTCGTATGTATTGACATCAGTTATAGTTTTTGTCAGTTTCTCTAATACGGTAGACATCTCGCCCGGAATAAATAAAACACAAATTTGCATGTCATCTGCGTACCCATGGCAATAATAACCTCATTTATTCAGTAATTCCAGTATCTCTGCAACGTACAAATTAAAGAGAATCGGTCGAAAAACGGATCCTTGAGGTACATCTGTTTCACTGGTCCCATGAGACCATCTGAGTAAGAAATCTGCTGAGTCCGACCAGTAAAAATGATTTGAACCACTTTAACGCAATCTTCTTTAGACCGTAACAATATTTCAGTCTGTCCAACAGGATTTTGTGATTCACAGTATCCAACGCCAAACTCATGTCCTGGAATGTCAACAAAGACCCAAATAGCATTTTTACTATTCACTCATTCATTCATTCATTCATTCATCCATTCATTTATTCATCCGTTAAGATAATTTCATTGTTTGCTTATTAATTAATTGTCATCCATTCAGCCATTATTTTGAAAAAGATTCATTCAATCAATCAATCATTTATTCAACTAATTATTTTAATCATTTCCATTTAATATATTTTTCTTCATTTTTCATTCTTTTACTTCTTCAGTCTTCCATTCATTCATCAATGGTGTTGATAGTGACGCAGTGATTAAGATGATGATATGATGATGATGATGGCGGTAGTGGTGGTGGTGGCGGTGGTAGTGGTGAAATTATGATGATTAATGGATAAATAAAGTACTGATGATGACGATGATGATGACGAAAAGAGACGGCCATAAATTGCTGAGGATCAAGAAGTGGTGTTGATAATGATGATGACGATGGCGATGATCGACAAGGATGATGATGACCATGATGATGACGATGGCGATGGTAAAATGATGATGACAAAGTGATGATATCGTTGTTTGGCGGTCTTAATGAGTTCGTGACATTTCGGTAACTCTTTGATTTGGCGGTATCACCTTGCTATTTTATTGTCGCATGTCTCCAATGTGCGTATGTCTGTGCGTGTGTATATATGCGTCCGTGTTTTTATTTGTCTGTCTGTGTTTTTACTTGTTTGTCTGTCTGTCTACTTGTCTGTTTGTCTGTCTGTTTGTCTGTCTGTTTGTCTGTCTGTCTGTTTCTACTGAAGTGGGCATTTGGAATTGTATGTGCGTGCGTGGGAAGCAATTTTATACAAGTTTGCGTTTGTGATTGCGCTTTCTTTTGGTTCCATATTTTTTTATGGACTCTAATTTGTTCTTCATCACTGCAGGGCTATAAAAACAGAAAATAATTGCACTGGTGCATGTTCACAAATATGTAAACATCTGTTTGTGCGGTACGTTGAAAACCATATACACAGGCACGCACAAACACCTTCACCCACGTACACATACTCACGTACAAGCAAACATACAAATATTTACACACAAGCGCGTACAAGCACACACACACACACACACGCTAGCATACTAATTCGTGTTTGACAAACGATTTTCATCAAAGCCATAAGCCGGAAGCCTTAGGCGTCGGGTGACTTTGGATGGCGCATGGACCAACATTTTTGCATTTGCTCACTTCTATATTTATTCAGTTGCTTTTTAATTTTGCAAAACTTTGTAACTCATTTGTAACATATTTGACGAATTTAAAGTCATCTTGCTAAAATAAGGAATGAATTTGATGGTGCAATTGTATCAGTAATGTTGGTTTGTTATTAGCAGTAGTAGTAGATGTGTTGTTTGGTGGTTATAGACACATTTCTTGCGGTCACTGTCGTTGCAGATTACTTTTGAAAGCACTTTTGCCAATAAACAGCATGTTATGTGGCGGTATGGCTTTATACGATGATGGTTTCATGGTTGTTATTTCAAATTTTATTAGCATTGCTAACACGGCTTGGTCAGTTTGAGCAATACCGGTTTTTGTGATTGAATTTATTTGCATAAAAATGAGTCATTATATAACTTTGAAAAATTTTATGAAATGTTTTTAAAATAAATCAAAATTTGAACTGTTAATTTCAAATGGATGGCAAATTAAAGTAAATTAGTTGACCATGATCAAAATAGGATGGTTGAAGTGTGATGTCCAAATACCCTGATAAATACATTCTATACAGAATTCAACATCTTACTTTTAAAATTCTGGTAAAATGACATTCAAAAATATATTAAAAAATTCGAATTAAAAAGGAAATTGAATTAAAATTATAAACATGGAAGATGAACCGGCCGTTGTAAACACGCAACCACTACTACTCTTCCTCTGAGATATCATATACACAACGGAGCCTTACACGCTACAATGTCTGTGTGTGTGTTTATATGTGTGTTTATATGTGTGTATCTGTATGTGTATGTCTGTGTGTGCAGTGTGTATGTCTGTTTGTATGTAGGTATGTATTTATGTATGTGTGTTTGTTTGTTTTCAACAACGTTGAATTAAAAATCGAGCGAAACAAAACAAAGAAGACCAAAAACGAGACGAGACGAAACTGCCTATTCTATCATCAATCTGTCTTTTTGTTTCGACGCTTTTAAAGCATTTCCTTTTTCACTGCTTACCCCCATTCAATTTTGTTCACTGCTGGCATATAATAAGTGTTTGTTTGTTCTTTAATTTAATAAGTAAACACAATTTAAACTACTACATTTTTTCCTTTATCTTTGTGTGTATGTTTCTATGTACTGTATACTTGTATCTTGTATACCCACACATGTGTATGAGTCTGTGAAGAGTTTTTGTATGCCAGGAGTTTTCGAATTTTTTATTATTCTTGCTGTGACAGAATAATTACATTTAAAAGTTTGAAACATTAAAGTAAAACAAAGTGTTTTTTTATTTGTTTTTGCAGTTTTTGTGCGTCTCTTTTTTTCATTTCAAGTTGTTTTAATTTTTACGTGTCAGTACATTTGTATGATTGTCTATCTAACTACCTTGAAACTGACTCTTAATTAATTAATGTTATAAATTTTGGTCAATTGATTATTATTAAATTACCGTCCATTGTAAATTTAATTATATTAACTATGTTATCGATTCTAATTAACGATAAATTGTTAATAAATTTTTTTCGGGGTAATAGTCTTTTTTACATATTTTGAAAAAATATAGGAACAATAGTAAATAAAACTAACCATTGAGGAAAGCCCAACAGATTTTCTAATCTTAATTTATTCTTTTTTTCTTTGGCTCTCCATACTTTCTTTCATTTACTCAACCTAGCGGAAGTCGACGATAATAACAATTATTAATTGTTCATTCGGATTAACCTGACGTCAAATCTTTTCCGCGGCTTTCCATGAAACAGGCCTGACGTCACGTCACGATCAAACGGTGGCCAAAAAAAATCTAAATAGTTAATTTATAGCAGCACGATTTCCGGTACGAATTAGTTTTAGGGTCGGTGCTTGTTTCTAATGTTGATATAAATTTGAAAGAAGAAAAAGCAACAATGATAATAATGAAGAGTAGTAGTTGATAAATAGTAATAATAGAAGAATTAGAATTAGTAGTGATTTCGATGTTTTGCTGGCGTGAATGTTTTTGAATTAATTTTTCATATAACAACTAATCCAGTGTCAAAAATATATACCCAAAATACAAAGCATTTCATTTCATTGCAATTCACTCAACCATTTTAACCATTTCAATACAATCAATGCCTTGCATGTTTGTGTGGCACAATGATCCGATGGTTAATGTGCCAAATTCATTTTAACAATATAATATATTGTATAAGATCAAATAATAAAATAAAATTATTAATTCTAATATAACCATAGAAGAAGAAAATCTTAATTGTTGAATAATGTTAAAATTGTTTCTGCCATTTGTTGGGAAAATGGGTCAAGAATATTCTAGAATATTTAAGAGTTAATTGGCAATTTTTCGAGATTCAAAATAAAACTTTTAAATAAAATTTTCGATATATTAACAACATTTAATATGAAGGTTAAGAACAATGTGAAGAATGTTAAGTGCTATTAAATGAATTAGATGGAAAGAAATACAATAATAAAATGACTATAAATACATGCTGTTTGTTGTGTGCCTGTGTGTGCGTAAGTGCGTGTGTATGTGTGTGTGTGTGTTTGTGCTTGTGTTAAAGCAGGAACAATCACATCTTTACACACACGACTGATATGATGTTTAATTTTTTTCAATTCTCTTTTATTCGTTTGTATATAAGGGCGGTGTGTACGTGATTTACCGTTGAAAGCCAACTTTTTGCTTGAGTAATTGTTCATTTCATGTCTTTGCGTTCGCCCTACATCAATCTTTCCAACTTTCTGCTCCTTGCTGAGCTTTCATTTTTTCCACGTTCCTTTAATCCATTTAACGATGTCATTCGTTAATTCGTTTTTTAATTTTTTGTTTGATTGCTTGTTTGTCTGTCTGCCTGTTTGTTTGTTTGTTTGCTTGTATTTTTGTTTATCTGCTTGTTTTTAGATGGTTTTCCGGTTCATCCTTATCGTTTATTTGAGTTCGGCTCTTTTATTGATGACTCATGTGTGAAATGAAAATTGTTTCTCCATTACATGGTCACGTGGGTAATCGAATTACCTGTTACACATGTGCATTCATTTTTCTATGCTACACTCTCCTCCTATTTAATTTTATTATTTAGTTGAAATTAAAAAATTTAAAAGTTTGAATATCTGGACCTTTTTTATTTGTTTATATTTGACATCCGCAGAGCTCACTTTTTCCCATAGAATTTAAAATTAAAATTCGACGCATTCAACTGCATGATCCTACTCTACTGATTAATTGAAACTTTAACTGCTTCATCTTCACCTTTTGTCCTCCCATCCTACGTAACATCACTTTTTTTCTCTTCACTTTGTTTTGTCTTTTTTCACTCATTTTTTACCCGACAAAGTTGCGAATTTCTGTTTCGATTTTACTTTTTTCCGATTTTTTAAACCCAAATGGAAGAGCTAAAAGAGACGACTATCGCTGAAAACACCTGGACCCCATTATTTGATTCTATCATTTTATGATTGCATAGTTTCGTGATTTTTTTCGTTCGTTCGTTCGTTCGTTTGTTCGTTCTTTCGTTCATTTCTTTAATTTCTTGGTCATGTTCATGAAAAGAAAATTTCATTGAATTGGAGACGAAAAATTTCAAAATTGTCAGATAGTTGCTGGGTAACAAGTAGTAGTAGTAGTAGTAGTAGTAGTGGTAGTAGTAGTAGTAGTAGTAGTAGTAGTAGTAGTAAGAGTAGGAGTAGTAGGAGTAGATGTTTTGTTTGTTGTTTGACTATACAAGCCCATAATGGGCATTTGGTCGGTGTTTTGAAAAAATTAATGAATAGAAACAAATAGTAAGTAAAACATAAAGAAAAGCGAAGAATGTTCTGCAATGAATGATTTTAATGATGGCTTAATGGTTCAAATTATCTTTCTATTTTAACTTTCAATAAGATTTCGTTCGTGATGGTTATAATGGTATGGTTATTATTATGGTATAATGGCTTTAATTAATCCTTGTCACGGTTATATATCGGTTATTATTTTGTTGCTATTGTTGTTGATATTATTATTGGTGGTGGTGGTAGTAGTAGTAATAGTAGTAGTAGTAGTAGCGGTAGTAGTAGTAGTAGTAGTAGTAGTAGTAGTAGTAGTAATAGAAGTAGTAGCGGTGGTAGCAGTAGTAGTAGTAATAGCAGTAGCAGTAGTAGTAATAGCGGTAGTAGTAGTAGTAGTAGTAGTTGTTGTTGTTGTTGTTGTTGTAGAAGTAGTAGTAATAGATGTAATAATAGCAGAATAGCGGATAGCAGTGGTATTTTCATAATTGCCAGTTTTATACATTTCTGTGCATGATTAATAAAAATAAATTAAATAAAAATATCTAAAATGTAAATATAAAATATTTTAATAATTTAATTTTAAAGTTTGGCCACTAGTTCTTTTTTTTAATCCGCCTCCAACCATTTAAGAGCGGTCATAAATCATTCATAATCCACACTTACTCGCTAGCTCCCTGGTTCAATATCACTTCGTGGCAAAACTTTAAAAAAACTCAAACATTTTTGTTATTATAATGATGTATATATATGTGTGTACTATGAACTTTAGCTTGGAAGTTTTGAATCTTTGAAGAATTCTTGTAATTAAAACCATCTGATTCACAACACAGTGCCATGGGGCTTGACAACAACAAGTTAATAATTTTTGTGTTGCTTGGGCTTCTTCAATTAAATTTGCAAGGTAGAACTTTTTGGGATAATATAATTGCATTTTATTGATATTAACGCGCGATAAATTATTAAATTGGAAAAATAAAGTAGAGATAAATTAATTTAGATCAAAAAAGTAACTTGAATAGACGCATAGCTAGTTTTTATAATTGAACACATCCCAGTGAACAAAGTTTGAAGTCATAAAAAAGATGCCAGCATGAAAGGAGTGTTTGAAAGGAGGTGAACAAATAATTTTTATAGCGCAACAAGCGAGTTTATTGTGGCAATAAAAAACAAAAATAAACAAGGATGTGCGCATAAAAATGAATTAACAAAATTTAGACAAAATTGCATCTATTCGTTGAAAGCCGGTAATTCTGTTTAAAATTTAATGAGTGAATATTGAAATATGAAATAAATGTGACCTGCCTTGTATGTAAAAATGAAATTATTCACGTACGCATTAACCATTAAACAACATGAAGAGAGGAAACTAAACGCGAGAACTGAACAAACAAGAGACGCAATCGTAATATACAATTCGAATATACAACAACTATATAAACATACAACTATATAAAAATACAACTATATAAACATACAAATATATAAACATACAAATATATATACATAACAAATATATACGAAAGATGTGTTTTATATCGAGGTTCCTGTGCATTAAATGATTCACAAATCTAATAATTGATTGAAGAGACCACTTACACAAACAAGCAAACGCCAATAAACACACGCATAGATGAATGCGTTTGTAAGCAGGCGTTCCTACGCGAATACATGCATACATACATACATCACACACAACAAACTCACCGCAAGCATGCTTACATCACAGTTAATACATGAACGCAAATCATGCATGCAACGAGTTATTGCATTTAAATGCGTCGTCTGGTTGTATTTCATTCAATGCGTTGTACGCATGCGTGAATAAACAGACGCGCGTGTGACTTTGCACGTGATCATAAAAAACCACATGACCAAGACACGTGACCACAAACACTTGACCATAAATAAAAACACGTGATCTCGGGCAGGAGCACGTACGCTACTTGGTAGTCCGCGCAGACGTGTCCCTATAAGCTGACAAACGTATTTAGCGCCATAACAAAATCCTCGGGCAATGAGGGCTTCGTCTCGTTTCGTCTCGTTTCGTTTCGTCTCTTACACAGACTTCTTATTGAACTGCTCTGCGTAGGTGCGGATGATGGTGAGGAGGAAGAGGAAGATGATGATGAAGATGATGACGACGACAATGATGATCATGACAATGCTTATTTAAGAACTCGGTGTGTGCAAATGTATGCATGTAAAGTGGCACGATGATGATAATTACAATACTGGCAATGTTTGAATATTATCATTATATCACATCCATTCTCACTAAGTGATGACAATGAAAATAATAATGATGAATGATGACGACGATGATGATGATGTAGATGGTGACCTTGGTGGTTATGATATGATGATGATGACGATGATGGTTATCGGAAGAATGATGATGATAAAAGTTGTTGTAGCAGTTTTGATGGCGGTAGCAAGGGCGAGATAAAAATGCCGAAATGCTATTTATTTGCCGTTAGGGCTGAATCATTTGATAGCGTGTCTGTGTTTGTTTGTATGTGTATTTGTGCGTATCTGTGTGTGTTTTCGTATGTATGTGTATTTGTGTAAAGGTGTGTATGTGTGTGTTGTTGTATATAATGATGATTTTGGGAGTGAAGTTAATGATGATGATGATGAGGGGGATGAGGAGGAGGAGGAGGAGTAGGAAGGAAGAAGATGACGACGATGTTGAAGACGTTGATGATGACGGATGTATAAGGATGTAATAATGCAAACATGGCTGCTGTAACCATCCTGCTAATGCTGATGATGATTGATGCTGCTGCCTCTGCTGCTGCTGCGGATGATGATGACGATGACAATGATGATGATGATGATGATGACGATGACGACGACGATGATGATGATGATGACGATGACGACGACGATGATGATGATGATGACAACGATGACGATGATGATGATGATGACAGAAAGAAGATGATGATGATGATGTCAGGAAGAAGATGATGATGATGATGTCAGGAAGAAGATGATGATGATGATGATGACAGAAAGAAGATGATGATGATGATGTCAGGAAGAAGATGATGATGATGATGTCAGGAAGAAGATGATGATGATGATGATGACAGAAAGAAGATGTCAGGAAGAAGATGATGATGATGATGTCAGGAAGAAGATGATGATGATGATGTCAGGAAGAAGATGATGATGATGATGATGACAGAAAGAAGATGATGATGATGATGTCAGGAAGAAGATGATGATGATGATGTCAGGAAGAAGATGATGATGATGATGTCAGGAAGAAGATGATGATGATGATGATGACAGAAAGAAGATGATGATGATGATGTCAGGAAGAAGAAGGAGGAGGTTGACAATGATGAAAATGAGATCAATAACATTTACTTCGTTAACAACGATGTTGAAATTTTCAATGATGCTATGTTCTGTAGCTATGATTGAGACAATGAAACTTTTATTTTTAGCATGCTATTAAGAAATGGGTTGGTGGCAAATTTATCAATAACACAAAATAACATAAGCTACTGTTAAAACGTATTTGTATTAATTTTACATGCAAATATCTTCTAAGCAAATTGTACATATTTATATCACTTTCTATATGCGTTTACATATACGAGTATGAATGATATCGGAATATGATATATGAATTGTATGAATGGTATCGGAATATGATATATGAATTATATGAATGGTATCGGAATATGATATATGAATTGTATGAATGGTATCGGAATATGATATATGAATTGTATGAATGGTATCGGAATATGATATATGAATTATATGAATGGTATTTGAATATGATATATAAATTGTATGAATGGTATCTTAAGAGACATGAAACAATACGACAAATACATTGTTCTCGCCACTGCCTCGAGACAAAAATTTCGAGACACGCCTTTGTCTCGTCTTTTAATGATATAATATAATAAAATAAAAAATATTATTTGTTCAAATAAACTTGGATTTAAAGAAAAGATTGTTATTTTTCAAGATATTATTATGTGTAAGAATTTGTTCATTACGTACAACATTGCTAGTCTAGCTACATGTTAGCCTGCCAGCTTAACTTTAACTTCAAAAAAGTTTAACAACGCATAACTTTATTGACATTTTTGTTTCATGATTTTCTCTATTAATTCAATTGCTTGTTAAAAGTTCTCGTTTCGAAATCGTTTTAAATTTGTCAAAATCTCCAATATTTGTATTACGTCATAACGAATCCGTATGTTAAATAATTCTCTTGTCACCCTTTCTCATTTTACGTTTACATATAATTACATTAATGCGTATATAGGTATATGTGTGTGTGTGTGTATGTGTAAGCATGTGTATGTAAATGTATGTGTATGTGTGTGTGTGTGTAAAATTAAATATTGCAAAACTATCTTAAACCAACACATAGATGAGTAGAACGCCTGGAGCATAAAGTTTTGATATATGATGGCTTTGTGTAGCAGCAGGTGAATCGACATTATTTGAGTCAGTGTTTACTTGTAACGCAACCTACTGTTACTACTGCTACTCCCGCTGCTACTGCTACTACTGCTGCTGCTGCTGTCCACGTGTGTGCTTGTTTGTGTGTTTGCATGTTTGCACAGATATGTTTACAAATTTGTTGCATGTTTACAAATGTTTTTTAATTGAAATATTGAGACAACTTTTGTTCGTCTGCAGCGAGCCAGCAGCTCTCTTTGCGACAACTTGTTAGTCACATGTGTTGCTATTGTGATGACTAGAATGATTATTTCTGAGTTGGTGCTGATGAACTCATCGATGACGATGGGTTATGAAAATGATGTGACAATGATGATGATGATGAATACAATTAATATCATGATCAAGATGATGATGGTGATAGTGGTTAACCTCAAAAAAGTTGACGAAGAAATGATAATTATGATGATGAAAACAATGATATTAAAATGATAACGATGTAATGATGATAATGTTGATGATTATGATAATGACGACGATGATGACAATGAGGATGATGAGAAAGCTAACATGAAAATTTTCTAGAAAAATTACTATTAGAGTGTCAGCAGTTGAATGGCCTAGAATAGAGGTTCTTAAATCATCATCATCTGTCCATCTCTCATTCAATCTTTTAACATGAATATTATAATGTATGTATACACACACAAACACACAAACATGCACACATACATGCACACACACACACACACACACACACACTTATACATGCACACAGACAACAGACAATAGTGTATATAAAACACGGAGTCAGCAAACAAGATATTAATCCATCCACTTTTTTGCTCCTTCTTATCAATTAAGTGCTCTCACGTATCTTAATGATAGAATGATGAATTGGACATGCGAGTGTGTGGTTGTATGGNTGTGGTGTGTCTTTCTGTCTGTTTGTGTCTGTTTGTTTGTTTATTTAATATATGTCTGCTGTTGCAGATACCGTTAAATTGTTTTTTGAGGTATTCTGTGGTTTTGTTTGGTATTGTATTTTCCCTTTTTTAATATTCAACTTAAATAATCATGACCTAACAAATTCTTTTGAGTTTTGTGTGAAGGAAAACCTTTTAAACATATTACATTAGCACGTTTGAATTGTATGTATTAATACGCCAAGATGTAAGTTAATTCTGAGAAAAAATGGGTCGGTTTTAATTCTGCCTCTAGGTGATTCGTTGACATCGAACTAAGCTGAACTTTTTTAAAAATAATACAACTCTTCAACAGATTCCAGCAAATTGCATAGTTTTGCTAGTTTTTTCGCTGAATAGTTTAAAAAATATGAAAAAAAATGTAAAAATAAGCTTTTTTGTTTTATGGTCATTGACGTTTCTACAACAATAATTTAGTGAAATCAGTTTTTAAAAATTGAAATCAATTTTTGTACCTTTCTACAAGATCATCATCACCACCACAGTCACAATCATCATCGTCGTTGTCGTCGTCGTCATGTTTACACTAGTTTCATTGATTGCATTGAATATATCATCGTTTATTATCTAAAGATATCTTAAAAAAGGAATGATACTCAAGTACCCGAGTGCGAACGGTGACATAAAACAAAAATAAAATTATCCACTTATCCATTCAATCACTCATCTATTCATTCATTCATTCATTCATTCATTCACTCATTCATTCATTCATTCATTCATTCATTCGTTCGTTCATTCATTCATTCATTCATTCATCCATTCAACCGTCTATAATTCATCCATTCGTTCATTCATTCATTAATTCATTCATTCAACCAACCATCCATCCATTCATTCATTCATTCATTCATTCATTCATTCATTCATTCATTTATTCATCAACTCATCCATCCATCCCCTCATTCACTCATTGTCGTTATCTCACGCGCAAAATATACCTAGCGCCACACTTGAAATAATCTTCCTCCAAAAAAAACAACTAAGCATACAAAATGAATGAGAGAATTTTTTGTAAGGAGTGTTGCGCCTCTAGCTAGCTCGTAACACTAACACTGTAAACTATTATTATTACATTATTACTATTATTATTTTATTATTATTATTTTATTATTATTTTATTATTATTTTATTATTATTAATATTATTAATCATCATCTTTCAGTTACTCGCTTCTACCAACAATGTATGTATGTATGTACACCGATAGTTTAATTTTGACAGTATTCTTCAATTTAGATTGTCCATAATTCTATAATATAATCTGCATCCAATCCATTGCAAACATGTATTTAGTCACATACACGCATGTAGAAAGAAAGAAAGAAAGTGAAAAAAGAAAGGGGTAAAGAGAGAAAGAGAAAGAGAGAGGGAGAGAGAGGGAGAGAGGGAGAAATCGTTACAAATACGGATCATATTTACATTGGAATGGGCATTGCGTTGTTACCAATAGAACGACACAGTAAGCGCGGTAGATGATTGGAAGAAATTACTGACTGACACTGACATGAACGTGACGTTGTTTGGTCTTCCATAACTTTGTGTGTGTTTGTGTGCGTGTGTGTTCGTGTGTGTGTGTTCGTGTGTGTGTGTGCCTGTGAGTGTGTGTGTGTGTGTGTGTGGATGTGGTGTCTGTGTGATATTGTTGCAATTATTCAACGGTGATGCTTAGTTGAAACTTGTGCATAATTAGAAGTCACAAACTGTCAGTTCATCCATCAAGTCGGTTTGTCTTGAAAAATGTAAAAATCTATCTGAACTTTTAGCGAGCATTTCTTGATTTGTTGAAGGTTTGGGTGATGTAATATTAAAAATATAAAGATGATAAATAACTAGCGACCAGCTGTAGCAGGCAATTCAGTATTTGTTATTTTGATATTCTAGAAATATTTGAGATAAGTAGCTATTAGTAAATTAGAAGTATTTTTGCTATAAAGATGTAAGAAGGTTTTAGAAAAATTTTAAATTCGGATAAAAGAAATCGCAAATATATCTTTCTATTTAATGATTCATTCAGTCAAGTGTTGCTAGATTAAAACAAACAAACGAACGAACAACAACAAACGAACGAACGAACGAACGAACGAACAAACAATTGGTACAAGACCTACACACATCCACACTTACACAACACGATCATTTGTGTAACCAACCACCATATGCACCAATGAGCAATGCACATGCTTACTGATAGACGGCAACATTTACAGATGCACGTGTTCGTTCATCTGAATTGCTTCCCAATAAAAATTTCCAATCTTTTTTTACAGCAGAGAAGTCTGAAGTGCAGATAGTGCTTAAGTATATTTACGACAAATATCTGAGTGAGTCGAAGCATTTTATTTTTAAAAGAAAACCACAATTTTTTCAGTTTAATCGATCGTGGTTGGAAAATTGGAATTTGTTTTTATTTCATTCATAAGGATTGAAATGCATTTAAATTTGCCAGAAAGATATCTTCAATGTAAAAAATTTAATTGGCGCTCTTATACTGAATGTCTTTTATCTTTAACAGTGGATTTCTTTGTAAAACCATTTTTCGGAATAAATTGCATTAAAATAAATGCAAAATTCGATGTAAATATTTGATTATATGTGAATATGATTTTGTCTTTTTTTTGAATTATTATTTGTTGAAAGCTATTTGTAAAAAATAATTCAGTTAAATAAAATTAACTTAATTTGACCAAATAAATAAATAGTGTAATTCTCAACTGAACCCGGCAGATGATCATGGAGCTACAGAACAACTGGTTCACGGGCGTCCTCAACTACCCAGTCCTCTGTGAGATCTTCCCCGTCATCTTCCTCACCACCCAACAACTCAGCCCCCTCCTCGTTCTCGGCTTCACTATCCAGAGGTACATCGCCATCTGCCACCCATTTTTAAAAGAAAAATTTTGTACGACGCGAAGAAGTTTGATATCCGTAGGGATCTTGGTGGCGTTTGACATCTCTGTTAATGTCGTGCAAGCTTATTTCTACCTATACGACAATGAGCAGCAGGAGTGCGGGATAAGAGAAGAAGCAGTTAAAGGGCTGACATCGCCCTGGTCCATCCATTCATGGATTACAGAGTTGGCCATATTCGGTGTCGTTCCTCTCACCATATTTGTTCTCAATGTGATCGTCATCTGCGAAACTAAGAGATTATCAAAAGCTGAAGAAGCCTTAACGCTCAAGTACCACCATACGACGTCGAACGTCAACCACAGACAACTGAAACCTCAAAACAAAAATGTCAGCGACGACAACAACAACAACAGCAAAAGCACCAACAACAACAACAACAACGTCAAAAGATTTCCATCAAAACAAAACGACAGCGTGATCAATGGCAATCATCAGATGAGCGTGAACAGTGCATCGGCATCTAACAGCAACCGCCCTTCGGCAACGACCTTCACCTTGCTTGCTGTTTCCACCTATCTCATCATCACCGTACTTCCGGTAACAATTTTCTACGTCCTCTCGCCTGCTTTCCCCGAAGGAGACTCGAACATGACGAGAGAGCAGCAGGACAACGATGAAAAGTGGAAAGCATTTTTCCGCTTCGAGAACATTAGAGATGTGATCGACGAAATAGGAAAAACCCACTACGCCCTCAACTTCTACATTTATCTCATAACCGGAAATCAATTCCGCAGGCAATTAAAATTACTGCTTGTGAAAATATTCTGTCGCGGTCGAGTGGGCAGGTCGTTCTCAAACTTCCGCGCCTCCCACCTCTCGTCGTCGTCGACGGCAGGTGGCGGTGGCTACAACCAGCAGACATCGGTCGGCAGCAACAAACGGATCCCGACGAGTCCCGCATCCCCGGGAGCCACTGCTTACGACAAAACTGTCCCGCTCCTGGCTGCTAACAAGAATTAGCTAGCATCAATCTTTCATTTTACGTGATATGATTCATTTATTTTTCATTTATTTTTCCCTTGTGTGAACTGTTACATTTAAAAAAAAACACTTAACATGCTGACATATGATCTGAAATACGTATTATAAAATATCTGTGTGATCATCATACTGACGTCTATATATGTATAAGTATATATATATATATAGTATATATATATATATATAAATATATATATATATATATATATATATTATTGAAATTTTCAAATATGTTTACAAGAAGAACTACTAACAAACTTTACCAATATAGACATATATGTGTATGTATATATATATATATATATATATATATATATATATATATATATATATATATATATATATATATGTAAATACGTACGTTAGTATGTAACATTGTTTTAAAATACATTTGTTTACATCCGTTACATCCATGTTGTCTCCAGTTACAGCGGAGCCACTCGTGTATAGTCACGTGCGTATTAATCTGCGTGATGTACGCACGTGCATGTATTTCGATATTATGTTTATTCACTGAATTTCAATCAGTTCACGCCCTAAACTCTGAAATCAGCAAAGTTAACAACATCAAAAATAAAAATTAAACGAAAACAAATAACAACATACTAATACAATAGCAGTGGTGATGAATTTTCGCATAAGTTGTTCCTGTGCGCTATCTCACTGATTGCATCCTGGTGAAATAACTTAACATAGAGCATATTGTGAGTAATTACACGCCACCAAGCCATCCTACTAACACACACCACACACATGCATTACACATTGTAACACTTATCTGAATGCTCTACTTTCTCTCTCTCTCTCTCTCTTTTTTTCTCTCTCTTTCTCTTTCTTTCTTTCTTTCTTTCTCTCCCATATTTTATTTCGTTCTCCTACACTCATTTCTCCATTATTATTTGATTATTTTTGTCCATTCTTTTTTATATTCATGCAACTTTATGTGTTTTTATTGATTTTTATTTATTTAATCATTCATTCATTCGTCCATTCATTTATTTGTTCATTCATTCATTTATTCATTCATTTAATCATTCATTTATTCATTCATTACATTTTTATACTTGCTCCTCTCATTCAACTTCAGTCATCATCGTCATCATCATCATCACTCATTTTAGTCCAATCGTCATCATCTCTCCTTCATTTCAACATTCATTCATTCATATCTCCATTCATTTTCTCAATCGATCAATCATTTGTCTGAAAGCATACGCAGATGCAAATACACACATACACATACCACACACACACACACAAACACACTCACACAAACATACTACACACACACACATATACACACACACATACATACACGTACACACATACAGACACACGCATAAGCACACACATATTTTCATATAAATATAACATTGTAGGTTTTATAATTTTTTATTTGCATTCAACATTGCGTTACCTTTTTATATTCGCAACAGAATATTGTAACAGTAATATTGTTTCTTAACAACAGAATATTGTATCTTAATCTATCGTATTACAACACATTATGTATCTATGTATGTGTGCGTGTGTATTCGTGTTTGTGTGTGCATGTGTGGTGTATGAAACAAATTTGAGAGCGTGTGTACAAATTCGAACGCCAGTACAAAAAATATGTGTATTTCATCTCATTTCATTTGTTTGTTTGTTTGTTTGTTTGCATGTGGTTTTATTTGCTTAGTGAGTATGTATTTCTTTAACGATATACAATTTATATTGTTATTAAACATGTATCAATATAAATGTGTATATATATATATATATATATATATATATATATATATATATATATATATATATATATATATATATATATATATATATATATATATATATATATATATATATATATATATATATATATATATATATATATATATATATATATATATATATAA
>NW_008703942.1:3251709-3264209 GCF_000326865.2 Helobdella robusta
TATCTTTATCGATATACACATTTTATTGTTTTTATACATATATCTATATATATGTGTATATATATATATATATATATATATATATATATATATATATATATATATATATATATATATATATATATATATATATATTGATAGTATACAGATGTATTTTATTGCAGTGTGCTGTAATAAATGGTATCGCGATATTGTTATTAGGTTGTATTTCCAGGCAAAACATGATAGATATCATGATGACGGATAGATAGATACCCTGACGATGTATTATTATAACTTAAATTCATTTTCCATTTTGACAGTTTTCTACGTTATTAATTCTATTTTTAAGTATATATTGAAATGAATTTTTGAATTGTATATATATATATATATATATATATATATATATATATCTTATACGAGTTTATAAGGCATGCATTCATGTAAATACACACGTTTTCCGAACAACTATGTAGAAAAAAATCTGCGAAAATGTAACACATAACTTATCTAATGTTCATAAATGTTCATAATGCGTTTGTCTTATTTCCAGTTGACATTTAAAGGGTCGTAAATTTACATGGGCAGATTACCATTCATCGTCGCGTGTGTAATTTTCATAACTTGTTCAGTTGAGTGTATTCATGACCCTTCATATTGATTTGAAATTATTGACGGACGGGATAAGTTTCATAAGATGTCATTCATTTTGTTGGAAGTGGCTAATGATGATGATCATCATCTTCATCATCGTCGCCGTCGTCATCATCATCATCATCATTATCAACGTCATTATCATCATCAACAACAACAACATCATCATCATTATCATCTTCACATCGTCGTCTTCATCACGTAAGTTTTATGATATCTTGCATCGTCATTATGGTAAAGATGCCAATATTAATATAAAACCCTAAGGATTTATTTATATATTGTAGAAACTCGCAATTTTCATTTCTTACATGTATGTTTAAAAGGTAAATTTATGTATTACATTAAGTGTAAATATATTAACGTATTATTTTATATGTACGTATATACACATCACACACACAAACACACACACACACTCATACACTACACACACACACACACAGAGAGAGAGAGAGAGAGAGAGGGAGAGGGAGGGAGGGAGGGAGGGAGGAAGGGAGGGAGGAAGAAAAAGAAAGACACAAAATATTATTAACATATAATGCTTGTTTAAAAAACTTGTGAATATATAGTGTTAATAATTAACGTTACATTTGAAAGATTGTTACTTAAATTATTTGAATTTAGATTTCTGTAATTGTTTCAAAAATTATTCCATTCAGTTTCGTGTTGATCCGTTTTATGCTTTTAATATTTTTTCTGATAGAAAAAAATTATCGTATAAATTATTTTAGTTTTTGTGAGTTCTACATTTTACAAACAAAAATAAAATTAATTTCACCTAAATATATGAAAATAATTAAAAAATTAACAAGTTCTATTTTTGATCCTATGCAGTCAACGTAAAAATTGAAATATAGTACATTGAACTAGCTAAAACATTTGCACTGTCTAACAATGACTCACAATCGATAAATAATCACCAGCTGCTTGGTGACTTTTAGAATAAATATTTGCTAATATAATAAATTTTGTTGAAATATTTTATTATTAATATCTTTACAGAAAGCCCAACTTAATTCTTAATTTAGGTACGACAGGCAGTTTGAAGCTATTCATTGCTAGCAAAGTTGCAATTGATATTTTGCTTATGTTGTTGAATTTACTGTGGTCATTGCGGTTGCTGTGGTCGTTTCAATATTTAGTGTTGTTGTTATTTTTATGCTTATTGTGGTTGATGTTGTCGCATCGGCGACTCACTGCTGCTGCTGCCACTGCTGCCACTGCAAGCGACACGGAACAAAAACAAGAACGAAATAATCCATCCGGTAAGTGATGATGGCAGTTTAATGGAAGAAACTGGTCAACTTTATTTTATTAATTAACGTCAAGTGTTAAGTCGGAGTAATAAAAAATTAATTATCATGAAATGTTATGTTAATTATGTTAATAATTAAACGCTCAATCATTGTTTTGTGTTGATTATGGTAAGGTATTTAGGAAAAACAATTAAAACATAATCTCAACACCGTCACCATAAATCAATACTCAAATATTTAAATTTAGTTTGAAAGAAACATTTTCATTTCATACTCTTGCTCGTGGCAGTGAAAGTAGCTGGAGTAACGATCATGATCAGGAATAATTTAAAACAAAAATAATTGTCATAAATTTTCAGAGCCTTTAATTAATTAATCAATATTTTTAATTACATTTAAAATGATTGACATAAGTACATTCGACGTTTAGGAATCTATCTATTCATACATAGTTATAATCTTTGTATCATATTGTTTTTTTATTAAACCACTAGCTCCATCAACCTCATCTGCCTAATTTAACAACAATTCAAAACACCTCTTATAAAAAAAATGTAATTATCATAATTAACTTTAATCATCTCTAAATTATCATTTATTATCACAACATTAAAAGTTAAAGGTTTAATCACCACAACATTAAAATTTATTATCATTACGACACTACATTGAACCATGATTGTTGTTAGTGTAACCAATTTTTAGCCTAACGCATTTCATCATTACCATATCATTGCCGTTGTTGTTTGTGGCGGTGAAATAGTTTTACCTAGTTTTCCATCTTTGACATCTCGCCCTTTTTGGCCACGGTTGGCAGACGCGCCCCATCCAAGTACGGGTTGTCGGAACTTTTCTTTGCCACTTTATAAATTTCTTCCTCCATATCGCCCAGTCTGCCAGTGTCCTGTTTGAATTACCCCTTCGTTTGCATACTTTTACTTTTTTGATTTATTTATTTATTCCTACTCATTAACAATTCAATAAAATAATTTAATTAATAATTTTGTTTTTAAAGATGATAATATTATTATAGCACAGATAAAAAAAATAACCCTCTTATAACGGGGTGACTTCTTGGCGACTAGGCTGACCCTTTTGTGCCCTCCGTGAGTGAATGGGTTCTCTTGCTTTTGATTTCAAAATATATATTATTTTAAAGAATAATTTAAAAAATTGTAATTGTAAATTGAATTTTTGAGGAGTTTGGAGAGATGGGCTGCAGTCTCTCTCCCGCAAAAATTTAAACAAAAGGTTTCATTTTGCCATTTACGATCTATGTTTTTTTTTACTTCATTTCCTTAACAATTTCCAATAAACGTTATTGCTTACATAAAAATTCAATATAAAAATGTCATCAACTTTATTCAAACTTCCAAAACCACCTCCCAGAACAAAGTCCCAACCGTGCTACCGAGTAATTTAAAATATGTTTGATGATAGACGCTGCCGATAGTATAAATATTTTGCGATTTCAACGTTATTTCAATGACACTTTCCATAAGTCATCTCGAAGGAGAATGTATATAGAAGCAACAATAAGTTAATTTATATTCTATTCGTTTTTTTAATCTTTTATATTAGGCAAAAAAGTGATATTTAATTCATCAAAAACTTACCAGCTTCGCTCTTTTATTTTAAAATTTTCTAAAGAGACTAGTAGCTAGAAACAATTATCAAAAAACTTGGAAGACACCTTCCTCACTTCAAAGTAGATAAAATAATCAAGAAAATTTTTGTACTGAGTTTTTTATTACAATAAAAAATCCTTTAAAAGTTTTTATTTGTTGCGACCTACAATGAAATAAGTGACGCCACACAAACAATTTCTGCTTATAAAAACACAAAATGTCACATGTCTCTCATTTGCATGGTTTCTTCATTCACTCCTATTCTGTAACGTCATTTCTTTGGTTTTGTTTTGAAATAAATTTTGATAATGTTTTTATTTGTTTTTAGTTTTTAATAAATTTTGTTTTAAAAAAACTTTCAAATTTTTAAATTTATTTTTTTTAATGTTCACGTTTAGCTGCCATTTTAATCATTTATTTTTATTTAATTTTTCAACAAAGGAGATTCTGCACTTGTCAGAATCTGATTTTTTCAAAATAAAAAAAATAATAAAAATAAATTTTCTTCAACTCCGCTGTAGAGGTTGTTTCAAACGGGGTGTTCAAGCTGTAAATTTATTTGTTTGTTTTGTAATTTGTATGTGTTTGCTTGTGTGTGCGTGTGTGTGTGCATGCGTGTGTGCGTGTGTAGTTTGCGTGAGATGTATTTTGCACACATATAAAAATAAATATTTGCGTTTACAAACGAATATGATTTTTAAATTTCCATTGATTACCACCACCACAGGTCTATACATACAATTTTAATTACTAATTATTTAATTAAAAAATGCATTAAAATTTATTATTATGAGGCGCTCAAATATTTGCAACTGAACGCAAAACCTTCTCCTTAATGAGGTTGTCAATAACTTTTTCCAAATCCTGCCTTTCATCATCCGATCCATCGAGTCCATCAGCACAGTTGAACATGTGCTCTTCGTCACAGTTGCACAATCCCTTCTTCTGCATCTGACGGATCCATTCCTTCTGGTAATCTGCTGTGTCTTCTACGAACTCCTGGCATCCATTTTTGCCTACATTTTTTAAATTGTTTTAAAGTTATATTTTTAGTTAGAAGTGGAAAATGTTTTGTAAATTCTGAAAAGCAAAATTTTTATTGAAAAGTTTATTTGTGGGGAACGGTTGAAAAAAATAACGTAAAATATCGAGAAACAAACACTGATGCTACGTTCAGTACTTACGTTTGTAACTCAAACGTCGAACCGAGCTTTGCGAATTTTTTTAATCGTGAACATTAATTTAGATAGAAATGAAGTAAGACTTTCCAACTTGTGAATCCTTTTGGGCAGGGATTGGGTGGGTGGCAGTAGAATGGCAGAGCTTCATCTGACTTGACGGACTTCAAACTATCTACAATCTTGTTTGGAACAGCGGGAGATGTCGGCTTGCCATGCTCTCTGTCGTGGTCTTAGTGTTTACAATTAATTGGAGCTGTAGTAGCAACAGCGATATTTTCAATAGAATAGAAACATTATTTATGATATTGCCACCTTCATAATTGTTGATTACTTCAAACTGCATCACTACCTTTCAAGTGATAAACAGCATCGATGGAGCTGTGCTCTGTAAATTCTGGATCGCGAATGACCCCTCTAATTTTTTCATCATCTCCTAGACCGATCTCTTCCTTCTCCTCCATATCTCTCAGTTGTTTTTGAGAATGAAGGTACGAGGTATCTTCGTAACCGTCGTCGCTGTCACTGACCTTCAGTTGATCAGGTAGCAGCAAGATGTTTCTTTGCGGTTGCTGGTTGTATGCCTCGTAAAATGGAGAACTATCTCCATCGCTGTACACGTCCTCTGCAATGTTCCTGTCCTCAATTCTCTTAACGTCCTGATTGGAAAATGTAACGTCATCAGCTGAACTTTTTCATTGAAAGTGATTGCGTGTATAATAAATATTTTATTAAACATCATTTGAACAAATTTTAAATTTACACGTAGAAAACAATGAACATCTGGATAATAAATCGAGCGCACAGTAGATGCCGTACGACCAATCAATGATTAACTATAATCGAATTAATTTTAAATGGTTTCACGATGTTACAAATATAATAACAATTTTTTACCTGCAAATCGAGTGAAGCCAATCTTTTGTACAAGTCTTGTGTTAAATCATTGTCAGGAGAAACATAATTCAGATTAAAATCATTCATCCCAGATACCGTTGACAGAGAATGCAAAATCAAGCAAATTCGTATCAAATGATACATTTTATTGAAGAAATAAGTTACTAGTGTTACACTCAATAATATTTAAAAATATATTTTCATTCACAAACTTTATTTGGACCTTTATAAATAATTATTGTGAACGATTAGTGAATTCGTTTGCAGGATCAAAAAAAACCATCTCTAACATATTGTCGAAAACTGGACGTTAATTATATACATGTTAAAAAGTATGTACGTTTTGCGAGTATGGTGTATGTATGTGTGTGTATATATATATATATATATATATATATATATATACATATATACATATATATATATAGGCATATATACATATATACATATATATATATATAGGCATGCATCATTTGCGTCATTGTCGTTGAACATTTGAGTTGCAGCAGATTGCAGACTCTTGCTTGCTTAGCATCTAAAATTGACGTGTGTGGAATGAAAGTTTCATATCAAGTCAATAATATAATTTATATTTAAATTACATCATGATGTTAACCTTAACTTTTAAGAGGCAAGTAATCTGGTATTTCATTTTTTCCGTATCTCTATTCTTGTGAAAATGAATTAAATAATAAACTATCTTTGTTGTTAATACCTTTGGTGCTTATTGTGTAAAAGTTAATTGAAGTGATGTAGTCGGAGTGTTTTTACGTCCGCTGGATATTTAAGATGGTCGAGATATCCGTACCCCATTTTTTGTCAGACGGTCAATCATCTTCTATCCGGAATTATATTGGTTCATAGTTAGTGAAATTTTATTTTTTGTAAACATTAAAAATGATTCAATTTTTGACTGCATGCCTCATTCGTTTGCTTTGCAATTTTGCATCAATCAAGTTATTTTTTAATTTCAGTTTAGTTTTTTTATATTTTACATCTTAGAAGAAGAGCTTCCGACTCTTGCTCTTTAGTTATATCTTCTCACCTAGCTTAGGTTATTATATGTCATTTGAATTAAATTTTTTTTAATTTTCTCAGATTGTTTTTGGTTTATCTTTATATAAATAAATAAATAATCCTATTATAATATTTATAAAAATATTAAAACATATATAATAATTATATGTTTTAAATAATAATTTTCAATTTATTTTATATTGTTATCAGAATCTTACAAAAATGACTGCTGAAGGTTATAACACCACCTACGTGAACAGCACCAATGCTGGTGCCAACACGTCGTTAACAATACCCCATCTTGGATCGACCACAACAATCATCATTGGCAATTCATTTGGCGATAACTTCACTCTTGAAGGATTTCACAGTAAAGTTGATTGGCTGCTTTTTATCACTCTTTATTTTATAAATAACAGACCAAACTTCATAATTATATAGTTTTATTATTTAAGAAAACACTAAAAATTATTAAAAAAGTTTACAGCAAGCAAATTGTTGTTTTCTCTAGATATGTGGTATGCCATGCTCCTAACAGCCATAGCAACACTAATACTGGTTCATTTTGTAGCTGCAATGATAGCTCTTGGTCATCTAAAAAAGCACAGGATTGGTCGATTTGTACCCTTAGTTATAATAACTTTGGGTCTCATTCCATCTGCTTTGGCAACACTCATCACTAGTAAATTTACTCATTTTTCACCTTAATTCTTTAAAGTTATAGTTGTGTTTGTTTGTTTAGGTTTGTCATATAATTGTTTATTGACTGTAAGCTTGTTTAATTGTTTCAGGTGCTGCCATAGCTGGTGTCTATCAAACTTCTGGCAATTCCATGAAAATTTTGTATGGGGTTGCGTGGGGTGTTGGCCAAACTATTGTTTTAATTTTTATATCTTTCACAAGGATTCTAGCGACGTTGTGATGATGAACTTTTAAAGGCTTAAAATGTATTAGATATTTGTGTATATATATATATATATATATATATATATATATATATATATATATATATATAATGTCCTCATTCAGTCCCATCATTGACATCAGCTCTGTACTACTCCTCCTAGTGAAGGATAAGAGGAGTAGTACAGAGCTGATGTCAATGATGGGACTGAATGAGGACATTGTGACATTGATAAGGAGATCGAGATTGCGGTGGTATGGACATGTGTTGAGAAGGGATGAAAGGGTCGGGATTAGGCGAGCGTTGGAGTTCGAGGTTGAAGGAGTGGTAGGAAGGGGTCGTCCGCGATTGGGATGGAAAGAGCAAGTGGAGAAGGACAAAGTGAAAGCGGGGTTGCGTGATACTGAGGCGATTGACAGATGTGGATGGCGTCGAGGGGTATTTCGGTTTCATCATAGGTAGCCAGACGGCAACCCCCGATCTCGTGGAAAATGCAAATGCCGTCTAAACGTGTGTTGTTGTATATATATATATATATATATATATATATATGTGCATATTTATATTTTTATGTGATCGTGAAATAAATTATTTTTTTAACTGTATCACACATTAAATATATTTATCTGGTGTTAACTTGTACTAATTTGGGAACATTCGTGTCGCTCTAGAGATGACTGAAATCATATACTATACAGGATTAAATATGTATGCGTGTGGAAGAATGCGATCAGGAATATACTTAGTAAACATAGATCTCAAGCTTTTAAGTTAAATTATCACAATTTTTCGTTATATTTTAATTAATTTTTTGTTTCATTCAATTAATTCGTTATATTCAGGTGCATTTTTAACTTGAGTATCGATAAAAAAATGAGAATAAATTTTATTTATCAAAGATCCTAAATCGTCGGCTTTTGCGAAAGTCGGCCATTTTACGAATAAGCATAATTTTTACACTTTCTCCCTTTTCGTAAAGTCTTGTTCAATCGACTTGAGGCTAATTTGTCGAATAATTAGACCGCTTTACAAATTTTAGTTGAAAAAAATAAATAAAAATGGTAGAAGATCGCGCCGCAGCCAAAGAGCTTGATCAGTGGATTGAGCAGTTGATGGATTGCAAGCAACTTGCTGAAAATAATGTCAAAACTCTATGTGACAAGGTAAGTTCTCCAAAACGTTTTACATTAACTATCTAATATTTCTACTGATTAACACAATTTTTTTCTACGTCTGCTTGTTAAGGCAAGAGAAATCTTATCAAAGGAGTCTAATGTTCAGGAAGTAAAATGTCCGGTTACTGTGTGTGGGGATGTGCATGGTCAGTTTCATGATCTAATGGAGTTGTTCAAAATTGGTGGTAAATCTCCAGACACAAATTATTTGTTCATGGGGGACTACGTTGATCGTGGCTATCACTCTGTAGAAACTGTAACATTACTGGTGGCCCTTAAGGTTTTTTGAATCATCCCATGATTTCTTTATTTTTTGAAGTTAGACAGATTATTTATCTTATTTACTCTGGCTTGCTTTAAAGTCCCATCATAATAGGATCTAATTTTTTGTATAATATATGCATATGCCAATGCAGTTTATTACAAAAATAACATTTTTTGAATTAATTAGTTTAATATAATTTGTATGACCCAAACTAAACGAAAATGAATGTGTTGTAATTTTTTTTAAATCAAATAAACCCTCGTAAGGTTCGTTTCAAAGACAGAATCACAATTCTTAGAGGCAACCATGAAAGTCGTCAAATTACTCAAGTCTATGGGTTTTATGACGAATGTCTGAGAAAGTATGGTAATGCTAATGTCTGGAAGTACTTTACTGATCTGTTTGACTACTTACCGCTCACTGCTCTTGTTGATAATCAGGTGCTTTGCTGCTTTTAATTTATCTAAGTTAGGTGCAAGATTTTTTAAAAATTAATTCTTAATAACAAAATTAACTAAATATCATCTGGGGGTTGTTGAAAAGTTGGAAAAGATTGAGTGGTAAGTTCATTGTTATATCAGTAGTTAACAACAATTTAATAATTTGATCCAAAATCAAACTAAGTCATAAATTTTCAATTCCTAAATGATAATTTAATTTGTTGAAAAACTTCTGCAGATTTTCTGCTTGCATGGTGGTTTGTCACCTTCAATTGATACACTTGACAACATCAGAGCTTTAGATCGAATCCAAGAAGTGCCACATGAGGTCTGCATATTTCAAGATGTCAATTATAATCAAATTTTATTACTCGCTATTGTCTGTTTAGATGAAATTTTATGTTGGTCAGAATTTAAATTTGTATGAAAATCAGTATTTTAATGATGAATGGATGTTAAAATTATCAATTCATTAAAATTGATTTTTCAAATTTTTAAAACACTCGGTAAAGTTGATAAAGAATTTAAAATGTTTTAACTGGGTGTATGTAGGTTGTTGGTAGTAAACTCTTTTAATGTCTTTTTATCTTATTAATCAGAATTCATAATTTTTATTTCAAAGCCAATGTAAGTTTTGTCTTTTCTTACTGCTCACTTTGAACATGCCTGTGGTAAATTTACAGGGCCCCATGTGTGACTTGTTGTGGTCAGATCCTGACGATCGTGGTGGCTGGGGTATTTCTCCTCGTGGAGCTGGCTACACATTTGGGCAGGACATATCTGAAACTTTCAATCACAGCAATGGATTGACTTTGGTGTCTCGGGCACATCAGCTTGTCATGGAGGTTGGTTGCTGTTTATGATGTTGTTTTGTTTCTGATGTACTGAATTATTATGCTTTATATCATGAATATATATTTTGGACTTGTAATAGGGCTACAATTGGTCTCATGATAAGAACGTTGTCACTGTCTTCAGTGCCCCAAACTACTGCTACCGCTGTGGAAACCAAGCTGCTCTGTGTGAGCTTGATGATTCTCTGAAATATTCTTTGTTAGTGTTTTCATCGTTGTTGGCATTATTGTGGTTGTTAATATTGTAATTTGTGAATATTACTGTGGTTATTAGTAGGTTCATTGTTGCCATTTTAATGACATTTAGATTGAAGGTTTATCTTGTAAATTTGATTGATGTATTTCTGGATATTCATAATGGGTCTGGTTGATATATATTGAAGTTTTCGATGAGTGATTTGATTTTTCATGAAATATATTGAAGCAACAAACTCAAGAGCCCCAATCATAAGTTTGATTCAGTTTGATTAACTAAAGAATGTTAAATTAATGTAATATTGTTTTTATGCTCAAAATTATATAACTTTTAAAATTTGTATTCAACTATTTGTGATAATTGATCATTCGTTAAAAACAATTAGTTTGTTTTCTCATTCAGCTTGCAGTTTGATCCTGCCCCGAGACGTGGTGAGCCCCATGTCACTCGTCGTACTCCTGACTACTTCCTCTAATCTAGCTAGCTCCTCACTCATCTCACGGACAACTGGATTCATCATCATCACATTAGTCTCATTATCATCGTCTGTCATTATTGCCGTCATTCAAATTCTGCATCTTTTTATAATGATATAAAAAAAGTAATGATGAGGATGATGCTGCTATTATTATCTTTATTATATATAGTTGTTCCAATTTATGTTTAAGTTTGGTTCGGTCTTATAATAGAATTATAGTATAGTAGACAATGGAGTCTGCATTTTCAGAGTTTGGTGGGAATATGGCTTTGAATTTTTACTAACAATTTAATTAGTCCATATTGTGGATGATTTTTTTGGCAAATGTTTACTAAAGATGTTTACATTATGTTTAGCTGGTAGGTTTTCGTTTTCTTATGATTATTTTTTGAGTTACAATGGCATCATTGTTATTGTTCTCTTGTTCAGAATGTTTGATTAAAAATGATGCAATTATTATTGTTATCAAAATGCCTGAATGACGGTGTGATGCGAGAGTTTATATATGATTTTCTATAGTGATGTAAAAATATGCTTATTTTGTTCAATATCAGACGTTAATGTTATATTATTATTATTGTTTGTACAACTTTATAATTGTGTAGGTAATTAATTACATAATTATAAATTTATTTTAATTATGATTTCATTATGACTATTTATTTTTATTAGTTTTTACATGAATTTATCAAATGTAACAAATTACAGAGGGTGTCAAATTGGATAACTTTGATCACACTACTATAAAATTACCTTTTTCATTCTTACATTATATATGTATATATAATTAGTTATTATACATATATCTATATAATTCACACGCATATATATATTTCATTTGATTTAAATTTTCATTTGAAAAAGTGATAGAATAAAAATGTATTGTCGTGTTGTTGAATATGTTTCCATTCATTCATTTTGCAGAATAATTGGTTAAAAGTTTTGATAACGAGAAATTTTAATTAGGACTTTTTTTCATTTTTGAATAACGTCATTTTTTACCAAGTAATTTCTCGAACATGAAGGAGAAAACCTGTTATGCTTAGGTGAAAAACCAAGTCACTGGATACGATAATAATGAACTTATAATGCAGAATTCTTTTAATATGAACGCATTTTTGTTGTTTATTATTTATGAATAGCAAGCACATTATCGGAAAATTGCACAAATTGGAAGAAGACTTGGATGGAAAGACATCACTTGCACGTTTGGCAGAGGTACTTGTGACAGTTCAGTGGTGTTTTCTCAAGGATTGTATACTTACGTTGAATTTTTAATTTGCGATGAAAATGCAGAATTGTATTTACGTTGCGTGGAGTAACAGATGTTTCACCATTGATGCTTGAAAACCATTGCCTACGCACCCGTCTCTACTCATCTGCACAACCCACCAGATACCATTCGTTGCTGGATGCCTGCACGTTTGCGCGTTTGTATGAACTTAAGTATGTTTGAATTATGTTAGCGTGTGGACGTGTGTATGCAAATTATAATCGGAGATTTGACTAAACTTGATACTGCTAGCGATGAGGCATGCGTCGTCTGCTGACCAGTTTTCATTGAGTACGTATT